>NC_090746.1:18390372-18402872 GCF_036898095.1 Palaemon carinicauda
AGGCTATGGCACTACCAAAAACTTGAGAACAACGTTTTGATTTTGGAGTGTCCTCCTAGAAGAGCTGCTTATCATAGCTAAAGTCTCTCTTTACCCTTACCAAGAGGAAAGTAGCCACTGAATAATTACATTGTAGTAGTTAACCCCCTGAGCGAAGAAGAATTGTTTGATAATAATCTGTGTTGTCAGGTGTATGACAGAGGAGAATGCGGAAACATTAGGCCAGACTATTCGGTGTATATGTAGGCAAAGACAAAATGAGCCGTAACCAGAGAATGGGATGCAATGTAGTATTGTCTGACCAGTCAAAAGGACCCAATAACTCTCTAGCAGTAGTATCTCAAGTTCTCAACGGGTAGCTAGTGCCCTGACCAACCTACTACCTACCTGGTGATAGGTTCTGACACTCGGCTGATCTTCTTCCTAGGGTAATGGGAATCTCCAAATTCTCTGGCACGTACTAAGGCGATTGAATAAAGAGATAAATGTAGGTTTTCAACATAGTGTCTGAAAATGTTCGATAGGACAAGTTGTCTTGCGAAAATTTAAATGATTATTGAAAAACTCGTTTCTGAGAATAGCAATTTCTCATGCATTATTGCAAATTTCTAAAAACACATTAAAATTACCTAACACTATAAAAGCATGTGTTTTCTTTATACGGATTCGTTCTATCCTAATCTTAGAAATCAATAAGCTATAGTAATTTGAAATGAGGTAATAAAGTTATAATTATAAACAAATTGTAAATTCTTCTACGGACTGACCAAAAGCTCCATAAGTTAGCGAGCAAGTTTCCATAGAATATAAAGACCATAAGCGAAAGATGAGGAAAAGTAGAATAAAATAAAGAAAAGTGGTAAAGACAAAAATAATACGCTGACAATCTGAAATACTGATGAATGACTAACAAATAAACATACACAACAGTTGAGAAATAAGTAAAAATGGTTAATGCATTGGTGCAAGACACTTTCAAGAAGCATTACTAGCTCTCTTGAACTTCTGAATATTCAAAGCAATAATGGTAGGATAATTGCTTCAAAGTTTTGAAATCAACGACAATACAAAAAAAAACAGACCCTTTACAATATAGTATTCCGGACTTCAAAAGGGTGTATATTTAACGCTTCGCTAAGCAAGTAGTATGCAGCGACTTTAGAGCCATACGTACCAGGAACAATAACAGAAATTCTCCATTGAATGATGGCTAAATGGGATACCTTCATATATTATAACAATATATCTAAATATTAACGAAAACGAAGGAAATCATAGTCATTCTCCTATAGTCTAAAACAAATGATACCGGATTAAGGATATCCAATCCTAATAGGAGAATTGTTTTCCAATAGAAAATTTGATCAGGCAAGCTTTAAGAACAATGCAAATTTTTCTGATAGATTTTTGTGTAACGTACTACACCAGACGAAAGCTTAGAGTCGGAAATAAGACTACGCTCTGTCAAAATTTTGGATTCCATAATCAGTTATGGAGTGAGGTCACGATACCAAATCGGTTAGTCGATCATTTTTCTATCGATATTTTTTTTTTTCTATTTATAAATGTGGAAGTCAACATTATATCCTAATGATTACACATACTACTGATTCTCTCCTAATTAATGTTAGGACAAGAAACACTTTAATTTCACCTTGGGGAAAAATAACTGCAATAAGGGTTGCGTCTTAACACACAATATACTAAATATTTTATAGCATTTAATAATCTAATCTTAACACAAAATATACTAAATATTCTATAGCATTTATCAATCTAAGTTAGTCACATAAAAATCCTAAATAACTGACTAAATATACAAGATTTCAGCGATTCCCTAAATTCAATATAATTTTCATAGGGGTCACATATTAACTTTAGAACAGTTTAGAGAAAACAAAATAGGAAGATCGATAATGATCTACAGTTAGAACATAGAGAACATTTTGGAGGAAAAGGCACAATACTACACGATTTTCCACTAAATGAAAAAACATTACTAGAATAATAAAGTTACGAAGTAAATGTAAAGATTCCCGGTACTGTTGAAGGTTTAAATTTTTTTAAACAAATTTGCGAGTACCTTTTCAGTATTGGAATCTCCAAATATTAAAGTCACATTAAAAAATTGAAACGATAAAATTCCTTCTTTATGGTTAAGCTCTCAACTGAAAGCACCACTAAATACGGGTATTGGTTTTATGGGGGGATGGCGAGGGGGAGGGGTAAGGAACAGGGGGTTAAAGAATCAAGGGGGCACGACCATTGCTCTTGAGTTGGGAGACGGAGAGCAAATCGACTACCAGCTCTCAGGGATTCCAAGAAGCAGTCAGGAATTAGAGGAATGCGGCAATATGTCCACAAGCACGCTTCTGCGCTCGAACAAGTCGGGAGGGTATTAAAACCGTCAAGAACAATGGACCAAGGCAATACCTCGACTTCCTACTTTTTTTCTCATGGCAAAATTTTTACAAGAACAAAAACAACTATTTTCAGTATCCAAAAAATTCTTAACCCCCCCCCCCCAAAAAAAAAAAAAAGTGACAGTAATTGGCGCAAATTCTTGAACACTAAAATAATTTATACATCACCTATTTCTGGAAACTGAATTATCCCCCGAAAAATAAAGCACAAAAAAACCTGAATAAACAAATGGTTGAAGTAATGTACAGTTCCTAGAAATATCAAGATAGTGTTCTTTTATATACACACACATATGTATATATATATATATATATATATATATATATATATATATATATATATATATATATATATATATATATATATATATTAGCAAGCAGTCTTATCATATAGAGCCTTGAATGATAAAAATGTCGGAAACTAGATCGTAAAGACTGAAATAGAGTGCATAAATTTATCTATTAAGAACAACAGGATCTATTTTTCAGTGTACAAAAAGAACCATAAAGTAATAATAAATGAAAAAAAAAATCATAAAGCAATGAAAAAAAAATTGACAACAACTACCACCAATTCCTAAACACTAAATAAATGTGTATAAATTTCATTGAACAACGACACAAAGCCAGAATCCTTCCCCCACCAGCAATAACCATAAATCTGGAAGTTCCAGGCTTTCAAACAAGCCAAACACAAACCCAGACGTACGCATAATAAGGAAGCGAGAGCCTGGACGAGGCGATCAGAGATTACATCAGATCGCTTATAAGCTCCTGGTGATAGGTTCTGACACTCGGCTGATCCTCTTCCGAGGGTAATGGGGATCTCTAAAGTCTCTGGCACGTACTGAGGCGATTGAATAACGTACTTCATGGGTACTTGAGAGGCTAAGGAATAGGCATTACAAATTGGTTACGTGGGTTGTCAAGTGTAGAATTTTGGAGGATTTAATAATAACAATTTCCCTATATAATAAAGATAGTGTCTGGAGATATATATATATATATATATATATATATATATATATATATATATATATATATATATATATATATATATATATATATATATATATAATCTTTCTGGTCCCCCATGCTCAGCTCTCCCCGTCCCTAGAGTAGGGGAAGAGTAGTAGTCATACCCTGGTACTACAGAGGTGTGTGTGCGCGTAGATATCTATCTAAATATTTAGCCGTGATTTTCTACGGGTAGCATACACTAATAATAATAATAATAATAATAATAATAATAATAATAATAATAATCATTAATATTACTATTATTGTTAATAATTCTATTATTATCATTGCCTTTAAACTTTCTCAGTAGTGGTAGTAGTAAGTAGCATTAACATGAAGAGTAATTGAAGAAACAATAAATATCATTATTATTATTATTATTATTATTATTATTACTTGCTAAGCTACAACCCTGGTTGGAAAAGCAGGATGCTATAAGCCCAGGGGCTCCAACAGGAAAAATAGCCCAGTGAGGAAAAGAAACAAGAAAAAATAAAATATTTTAAGAAAAGTAACAAATATTTCCTATATAAACTGTAAAAACTTTAACAAAACGAGAGGAATAGAAATAAGATAGAATAGTGTGCCCGAGTTTACCCTCAAGCAAGAGAACTCTACCTCAAGACAGTGGAAGACCATGGTACAGAATTTACAGTTCGAAAATTACTAGAATTTAGAGTGACAAAAATTCCACTAAATACAGCATCTCATCAAGTCTCTCCAACAACAAATAGGTCGTTATCCTTCCAACACAAAAAATATTCACTTGTCAAAACATTGCCGAAGTACGTTAGCAATTCGTGATTATATTGGTTTACTCTGAAATAAAATTTGGTCTGGTATAAACAATCTGATGGTAACAGACACTGCAATTGACATAGACATTATTTACTTTAAACCTGTCTCACCCTTATGATCCTGTTCGTTTCATATCAGAATCTCGCATAATAGTGGTAATTATAAAATATAAATTATTGATGAAAAAAAAAATAGGTATGAAAATTTCTTCTTGTCTTTCAACGCTAAATAGCTTACAGGCAATTGTTTTATGTAGGCAAAACCAAAGTCATAGCTAAATCTATTCACATCCTGTAGCAAAATAAATGTAAAACCAGATCCATCATCATCTTCTACGCCTACTGACGCAAATGGCCTCCGTTAGATTTCACCAGTTGTCTCTATCTGGAGCTTTCATCGTAAATCAACACTTTCTCTATTCATTATATCCTACTTCATGCTTCATAATCCTAAGCCATGTAGGCCTGGGTCTTCCAACTCTTCTAGTGCCATGTGGAACCCAGTTAAACGTTTGGTGAACTAATTTCTCTTGTGGAGTGCGAAGAGCATGCCCAATCCATCTCCATCTACCCCTCGTCATGACCTCCTCCACACATGGCACTCTAGTAATCTCTCTTATAGTTTCACTACTAATCCTGTCCAGCCATTTAACTCTCAATACTCTTCTGAGGGCTTTGTTCTCAAATCTACAAAATTTATTGGATATTGTTTCATTATCATACCACGATTCAAGTTCATACAGTAACACTGATCTCACTGAACTGATCTATAGCCTGATTTTATATGAAATTTCAGGCGATTTGATTTCCAAATTTTACTTAACATAGCAATTGTCTGTTTTTATTTTTTATTTTTCAATCTTTCATTAAACTCCAATTCTTAGGACCCTGTATTAGAGATCATAGTTCCTAAATATTCAAATGATTCTACCTCATAATCCTTTCTCCTTCCAATGATATTTCATCTTCAATTCCATATTTCGTTCTCATCATGTTTTTTTTTCAGTTGGTTTTGAACCCAACCTCATACGATATTTAATAATTCTGGTAAGCAAGTGTTGCAAATCCTGTGGTGTTCTGCTAATGAGGACAGCATCATCAGCATACTCTAGGTCTGCTAATTTCCTGTTACCAATCCAGTCCAATCATTTTCCACCATCCCCAACTGTTCTGTGCATTGCAAAATCAATGAGGGGGATAAACAACATAAGTGAAAACACGTTCCCTTGGAGTACTCCACTGTTCACTGGAAGTTCCTTTACTAGGACTCCACTAACATTAACTTTGCATTTGCTATGCTCATGAACAGACTTAATCAAATTTACGTATTTAAGCAGAACTCCATAATAACGCAGGACTCCAGAAAATTAACCGGTGCAAACTATTAAAGGCTTTTTCGTAGTCCACAAATGCATCAAAAGGTTATTTCTATATTCTACACATTGCTGTACAACATGTCTTAAAATGAAAATTTGCTCAGTACAACTTCTACCTTTTCTAAATCCTGCTTGTTCATCTCTCAGCTTTTCATCAATCTTTCTCTCCGGTCTCTTTAGAATAAATACTATATATTTTCATGACAACAGATGTAAGTGTGATGCCTCTGTGATCATCTTTTTCTGCCATTTTCACCAACTTTCCTAGCACCCATACATCAGGTTTTGCCTCTTCACGCCACATTCTACAAAATAATCTTGTAAGTATTCTGGGAGTCACTTCATTTTCGGTCAATATCATCTCAGCAGTTATTCTTTTATATCCAGGGGCTTTCCATCTCTTGAGTTTTTTTAATGATAGCTTCGCCTTCAAATATTGAATTCATTCATGGACACATCAAGGCCCTTTTCAGCTTCAGGTATATCAATCAAATTATTTCCTTCATATCTCCTATTCATGATCTCACTAAAGTGTTTCATCCAACGTTGCCACTAAAGTGTTCCATCCAACGTTGCCTTTCTTCATACTTGTTACTATTTATTGGACTCTCGATTAATCATGGATTCTATTGGAAAAAGCAGGAATTCTATGGGAAATAGCATGGGTTCCATGATAAAAAGCAAGAATTCTATCGTAAAACATTGTGGATTTTATCGTAAAAAGCCTGTTCTATATTAAATACTAAAAATTATGGATTCTATCGTAAAAAGTATGTTCTATAGTAAAAATACCTGAATTCTATCGTAAAAATTATGGACTATATAGTAAAAAGCATGAATTCTTTCGTAAATCAATATAAATCAAGGATATATAATGTGGCATTAAATCTCCCTTTTACCCAATAGTCACTCCATCGACCACAAAGTCTCGTTATCAAATCCTGTTCACACGGGAATCTCCTCAGACGGTGAATGTATTCACGGTTTCTTGTGTCTCAATGTTTCACGAGGAGGAAGATTGTCAAGTCGTCAATTCCACATCCCATTTATAATAGTTTGCTGAAACAAAACAGGTAAACGACGTGACGATGATTAGGATAAAATATATGATGATGAAGGAGACGTTGATCTGGTATGCGGACCAATTAAGGGACAATCCACAACAATTTTTCTGCGATGTTTCTCAAATTATCCAACTCTTCGACAATTTTCTCTTTTTTTTCCACTTAAATTTCAATATGAATGATGGGATATGGGCAATGAAAATTTTCATTGTAAATACCAAAACGCCGAAAAAGAAATTATAGTTTGATTTACATAGTAATTAAGTAAGAAAACTGACTACACGTACGAATGGGAAACAGTTAGAATTCATTGTTATACTTCCCACCATGTGATGTCAATGTCTCTCTCTCTCTCTCTCTCTCTCTCTCTCTCTCTCTCTCTCTCTCTCTCTCTCTCTCTCTCTCTCTCTCTCTCATCAAAATCGTATTTGTTGATTTGCAGAATCACTTCGGAAATATTTTCATCTCCACACCAGCAGCCACGCAGCTCGAAAAAAAAGAAAAAAAACTAAAAAGAAAACCTAACACCGATTGGTACGCCAACAGGCAAAGCATAACAAACAGCGGAGGGGGGAGGAGGACCTACTCTCGAAACGGTTTGTTTATCATTATTTATAAATACACCGGTGCAACTCATTAATGATTCGTGATCATGTTACGAACAACCACTTAAGCTAGAAATTACGAATTGGTATATTTAAGATATGCTTGCCTCTACGCGGCTCTGCGTGAATTCAACTAAACTCATTTGAATTTTCAAATGTATTTAGTGCATGATATAATTGTCTTTGATTAAATCATCTCCATAAAGAAAACCTACACATAGTCACGATGAAGTACTTGCAAACAATAACAGTAAGCCACAACAAAATATCAACGTTTCCTTAACCAAATGAATACAGGCATAGGCACACACCTGCATGCACAAAAGAAATACCAACGAAACTATTTATATTAAGAAATCTTCACCAAAGGAATAATCATTGTACAGCGGAAATTTGAAGATCTCATCTTCATTCCCATTTTCTATGTTAAATTCATTGTGCTCACGACAACGGAAGGGGTAACCATAGGGACAGAAAATATTGTTCTGGTAGTTTACATCTATACTCTTTCTCGCTTGTCTTTTACTTACTACTAAGGAGAAGGCACTAATTGAATATACACCGTAATCACAGGATGATCTGAGATAGATGTCTTCTACTCTAGCATTTTTTTTAAATATTTCATTCTGCGAGGAATTAAATTTTACCAATATAATATACTTCACATGTAAATTTTCCAACTAGAGAACACTTCATTATGTTTCAAAAGAGTATCAAGAAACTTTGAACTCACTTGTTGCTATTTACGTAGACATTCTCTCTCTCTCTCTCTCTCTCTCTCTCTCTCTCTCTCTCTCTCTCTCTCATTGGTCTTCCTGATCCTCCCACATCCACCCACAGTACCCAGCTGTGTGTAGATCTCCTTGCATTCCCTGGGATCAACTTCCATTAAGCCAATATACACACAGACATACACATACAAACTCGCATGTTGCACTGCACTTCCTATTACAGTTTGTTTTCGGCTCTGAATGGAACACAGTAGAGCGTGGAGTAACTGATAGTTCATTGATCAACCTTTCAAGTTGATTGGCTGCTCCTCGAACACGTATCAATCACGTATTTATATAAATGGGCCACTTGAAAAGGATTCTAAAAAAAATCCCTAATTGGGATGTTTTAAACATGTGCGAGTAAGTCCCGTAGATTTGAATGTTTGCTTCTATTTATGAAGCTGAGACTACAGTATATTGTTGGGTCAATTTACTTTATTCCTTTTACAAGCGACAGACAAATGCACCTTAATCTAATTCAGCTGTATTACACACTGTTTCACAACGAGTAGGATGAAGTTATTAACCATAAAGGAACAACAACAAAGCTCGAATATATTTAGTAACGCAGAGTTTTGACAAACCAACGAATATTAAAATTCAAGTGTGATTTCTATCTAGTGGGATCTGGACCCTTTATATAAATACATACATACATACATATATATATATATATATATATATATATATATATGTACATATATTATATATATATATACATATATATATTATATATATATATATATATATATGCACACATGTATAATTATGTATAATGTATGTATGGATACTTTTAACATGTATCACTTTCCCCTATGGCGAGGGGGCAAGGAGGTGCTACCCCCTTTGAATTACAGGTTTTCAAGGATAACCTTGCTAACAAGGTGTGCAAATCATGCACTCACCATTTCAACCCAAATTTAAGAAATATTTACATGCACTAATCATCCAAAACCCAAAAGTTTTCTTTACGATCAACTTCTCCCCTCATATTTTTTTTTGGGGGGGGGCTTTATTTTCAGTGGTTTTGAGAATTTTATTCTGAAAATTAAGATTTTAGAGGATTCTAGATATAAACATCAACAACCTCAAGTGCACGAACCTCTCTTTCGTCAGCAGAACTACCTTTCCAATTGTCGTTATTGGAAGTTTGAGGGTATTTACCATTTGCATTCTTGTGAGCTATCATGGTATTCTCCAGTAATTCAACTATTTCATTCATAAGTCAACGCAAAGTTTCAAGCATTGATTGCCAAAGTTAGTTATTTTGACCGAGACTTGCATCATCAGATTCTCAAGGAAGCTTCAAACTTTCCTTCGTTAATTTCAATAATTAGGTCCATCAAATCAATATTCATATATTTGAGTTTCAAATAGAACATGCAGTCTCTTGAAATAAAGTCAATGTGACAATCAACAAAATATCCTTTGTAATTGATCAAAAGAAAAAAATCACTGTTCATGTTACGCACCATGAGCTAATTGCGTTCACAAAGGGTATACTAATAACACCTTCAATAGGATCAGGACACCAATGAAATTAATCTAAGTAGGTCAAGGTGGCAACATCAGCTTGAAAGTTAAAGATATATGAATTTAGCATCTCAGATATGAATGATTTTCCTGACCCGATTTAGAAGAATGATTAAAAAAATCGAAATAGATTTCTTTTACATAACATGATTTAAAAAAGAAAAAATATATTTTAAAGCTGCAGGACATCTAATTTATACGTTCGATAATTTTGGGAAACCTATCATCTTTGATATGAGATGAGACTCAAGTGGTCGACCCCATAAAAGTGTGGTTGCTTAGCCGAAACGCAAGAACAACAACAACAGCAAGAATTGATATTCATTTTTTTTTATTTTCAGTGTGAAATAAGCCTTTTTCAACTCACTGAGAAAAAACCTCAAATAGCGCCTATTTAAATTAATGTTTTGCTCTGCTAAGTGTAAACAGCTTATCTATCTATCTATTTATCTACCTATATATATATATATATATATATATATATATATATATATATATATATATACAGAACATTTTTAGCATCAAGGTAATAACATCGTTGTAATGAACCCAAAGATATTTTCGATTAATATTGATATACCACTAAAATACCAACACGCTTAGCATACCAATCCATTAATGGACATTGTCAATTAGCCATAAAAGTTGGTACCTTGTTTCAGACTTTATCTTCTGAATATTAAATAAATATAAATTCATATAACCAGTTGGATGAGAACAATGACATCAATTATCCGATTTTTCTGAATTAACGTTTCATATGTAAGCATTCCTCTAAAATTTGCAGTCACATTTTACGAATGATTCGAATAAATAAAAAGAAATTTCTAATATGTCAGGGTATTAATAGTGAAATTCGATAATACCAAATTAATCTTGTGGTAAATAATGTAATTATATTATTCTCACAAGCAAAGTCGACAGCCACTTTGATCAATGCAGATACTCTCATATAAAATAACAGAAAATCAAATTTCTACTCGTGAAAAAGTTTTTTTTTTTATTATATGAATACAAAAATGTTACCCGAGAATTATAAAGAAATATCAGTGTACTTATTTCGAGGCAAACTACATTACTGGCAATTGTTCTTAAGTATTGCATGTATCATATATATCGTGGCATAATATCACGATCATAAAGTTTATATCATATCATTACTTTTGTATCAATATAGTTCCCCTTACCAAACTGCAGGGGCGTTACGCATCGTACCGAAACTCTGACAAAGGTACGTTCATTATTCTTAATACTTAGCAGAGACAAGTGGCCAGATAGTGTTATATATATATATATATATATATATATATATATATATATACATATATATACACACACATATATATTATATATATACATATATACATACATATACATATATACTTACACACACACACACATATATATATATGTATATATATATATATATATATATATATATATATATATATATATATATATATATATATAACCTTTCGTAAAATCACGTATCATAACAGTTCCTCCTTTAGAAAGAAATCCATAGCAGAGTAATATCAAGCGATTATATAAAAATATCTTTTATTTCTCTCTCTGCATCACGTAAGCAAGTTTAATATAGACACTTGTCCTCTGAGGTAAGTAGGTTCTTCGTGGAAGGTAATGCTTATGAATTTAATCATTACCTTCCACGAACACGTTACTTCTCAGAACCTACATTACAAGAGCATCATCAGGCCGCAGACTTTCTATCAATAAACAGGAAAAGGATGAACATCTACAGATCTCACTCTTCATCAAGACTGTTTATAAGTTGTTTTCTTTTTTACAAGGTTACATATCCACGTATATACAAAAGCTTACTAAATTCAATGAGATTTGCCATTTTTCCTATATTTTATATGACCCACATAATAATATTCATAATGTATTAGGTGGAGGGAAGGTAAACATATACGATAGAAAAAAAAAGAATTTTTATGTTAGACAACAAGCATCTGGGAAAACAGAAGCAGGAGACGTATGCCAAAGCACGACAAGAACGGAAAAGAACCAGCTACTAAGCCAGCTGATACAACCAGAGCATTATTAACCTATGAATTGTTTCTATCCCTCAATGAAAAACATGTACCGAGAGTAAATTGTACAACTTAAAAAGAAATCACTTCCTGAGAACTTCATCTCTTCTTTCCTCTTGAATCTTTTCTATTTTCCTCTTTACGCATTTCTCCTCCCACCTTTCTCGTCCTTAATTTGACCCAGGTTTCTTAATGGTCCTGTGAGACTAACACACTTGGGGGTCGTCTCGGCTTTCGTCTCATTCATTAGAGGCCATCTCTCAAGGATCCGTCAACCAATACTCTTCCATCAACCAGTACTTTTTCCTCCCCTATATTTCGTCACTCATCTGCTCCCTCAGATTGGGCGTTTTATATTTTGGCGGAAAATTGCTTTGCAAAGATTACAGGAATTTTCTTCAACCATATGATACGCTTTACTTTTTTCCCCTTTTCCCTCTCTCTATAGGATTTTACTCATTTTCGACAGGATTATCAATGACTTATTAAACTTTTACCCTTAAAGCTACAGAAAAATTCGATACTGTTCCCAGACTATATCAAATCTAAAGTAAATAATTCTACTACATTTTCAAGTATTATCTTGATACGTATATTCACACTGAGAAGTACACATAATTATTTCACGAATACACTACTTACCAGTACTGTACATACATACGCAAACATATATGTATAATTGTGCTTATATTATTATTAATATATATATATATATATATATATATATATATATATATATATATACATTATATATATTATATATATATATACGTGTATATATACACATTTACACTGTATACGTGTGTACTATATATATATATATATATATATATATATATATATATATATATA
>NC_090746.1:18405372-18414989 GCF_036898095.1 Palaemon carinicauda
CTCCTCTCTCTCTCTCTCTCTCCTCTCCTTCCTTTACTTAAAAGGATTCTGCTCGAGTTGAGTCCAAGGATTCCTGACCTAGAGGAGGAAATTGGCAAAGGTGATTTACAGCGGCAAGATGCTTCGGGACCGTTATCAATAACATATTGTTAATAAAAATGTTGCCTAGTACTTTCTGGAAGACGCAAATACTAGATTTACCCGCACGTGTTTCATACACACCCGTACACTGTAACGGTTTGGTAGTTTACCTCATCACTCGCTCTTCACTTCAGTTAATAGACCAACCTGTGTAAGCCTGCTTGTTCCTGTTCTACTATGTTTGAATGTTTGCGACGCTCTTGCTTGCAAGTCCTTGTATATAAACTCGATGATTGTTAAATAAAGTTTAGTTGGCATTCACCTCGCCTTTCAGTTACAACCTAACGGTTCTCCCGCACACTTGTGGATTTAAAGCATCGTTTCTTGAAGTATCTCGGTATTATTAAACAAAAATTTAAATAGATCTTGAGAGAGAGAAAATCTACCACAGGACATCTTAAAATACGGACTGTGTCTGAAACTGAGCTGAAACCCCCATTACAGTATCATAAAAGTAAGTTTTTTCATCGTTGCGATTTTTATATCTTGCAATCATGATCTAAAATGGATGTACCAACGAGCAGGTTATTAGCAAGAAGTAGCAGAAGTTGTGAACTAAATTCATATTAAGACTTTTAACAGAAATTGCGATATTTGTAACATCTCACGATGGATACATTCTGAAATGAAGAAGATACGAAATTGGGAAAGACGTACGTTATTATTATTCATAGGATGAAGCATACAAAGAATAATTAAAGACTAACAAAGACCTTGTCCAATTTAGAATTCATAAACGGGTACTCTTGAAACAAAGACATGTCAGTCACCATGATATCTTGCATCAGCTTAAGGATTGGGGTTTTATGCATCTAAGATACTTAACCGTTCATAAGAGATATACAGTATACAGAATTATAAATAATGAACACCAAAGTGAAGATTTAACAGATAAAAAATAAAAGAGAAGAATGGCATTTTCATACGATAATAGCCAATAACACACAGTATTATAATCAAATTGTAATAATTTATGAGACCCACTTATGGAATTCCATACGTGTCGTTTATCTAAAGTCACTTGAAGCGGCAGGTATGAACAATAGATACATACCCTCTACTTTCACTTAGTAATATAACGTTAAAATAAATAATAGAATGATAAATTGATTCACTGGCTTAAAGGACGCTCGTGAACACCAGAGAAAAGTGAGAAATTTATGTATAAAGACATCACGTAGGAAAAATACTCTATTTCCTGTTTGCCAGAACAGTAAGGTAATGTTCTACTTGAAATTTGTCAAGTCCTAAGCGAGAATCAAACTCGGAATTGTAAAGATGTGAACATCAATTTAGCTTTTTGCGTGTGACGTGAAAAAACACTGCTATTTAATGCATGTCAGCCGTCCTGGAAAGAATAGAAAAATGTTGTTAGAGAGGAAAATCTCTCCATTACTCACACACTCTCAAGATTTCCATACTTTTAAAGAGAAGGTTTGGAGAGAGAGAGAGAGAGAGAGAGAGGAGAGAGAGAGAGAGAGAGAGAGAGAGAGAGAGAGAGAGAGAGAGAGAGAGAGAGTGTGTTCTGGGGGAAAGTGAGAGAGAGAGAGAGAGAGAGAGAGAGAGAGAGAGAGAGAGAGAGAGAGAGAGAGAGAAAGAGAGAGAGAGAGAGAGAGAGGTCTGGGGGAAAGTGAAGGGGATTAGGGATGTATCTTAAAGTTCTCCTTTGATAAGGCAGATAAATATTTAAGGTTACCTCCTTAAAGCGGTCAATGCCAAGACTGAACTTGCATTATTTTATTTTCTCTTGCCGTCTTTCTCTCCGAGGTTATTTTGTTGTGGGCTGGGCAAGGGGTGGAAAGATGGGGAAAGGATACCCTCTCCCCCCAGGAGAGGGGATGGGGTGTCAGAAGGGTCGTGTGACGGCAAGACACTTGTTGCTTGTGTCCTTCTGTCACTCAGATAAAAAAAAAAAAAAAAAGATGAAACGATGAAGGATGACTGAATGCAGCAACGACATACCTCTGCTTTGGTAAACAAAAGAAAGAAAGACTTTGTGATGGTGCTGCTGTGCATTATTAACGCTCTGCTATTTTCACTTTTTTCTACAGAGAGAGAGAGAGAGAGAGAGAGAGAGAGAGAGGGAGAGAGAGAGAGAGAGACGGTATGGGTTAAAATTATTTTATCAATCTTTCGTTGACCTTATGATACATTTCTATTTATTTTAGTGAAGTAATATTTAATAATTTTCAATCATTTGCAATTAAAACGAGTTAGACAGGGATCTGATAATTTCTTAAGGTTATTAACTACCAATCTTGGATATAAATAAAGATTTTTACAATTATTTCAACTTGAGTGTCGGCATTCTTCTTTAGAAAATCCTTCATTGTTAGTATATTATAACCAGCATCATACAATAATTATAATTGAGAGCTGTGCATGGTGCTAAATTGGTATTGGCTGCCCCGACACAAATAACAGGATAAAAATCATATACCGAAGACTTACAAAGAATGAATCCACCATACCCATATATAGTAGTCTCAATTAGGAAAAAAAAACCATCTATGCATGTTATGGTTTTACGAAAAAAAAAAATAATAGTTGAATTAGGATTACAATGACAAATTCGATTAAATAAATTCTCTTGTAAATCTTTGCTTTATTTAAAGGTCATTATGAAAAACGCGTTTAATTGCATTCATAAAAACTCAACTGAAATGTACCAATTCATTCTCTTACTGGATTAGTTGAAACAGTTCAGCCTAGTTAACAACACAATCTTGTAATACATCTTTTAAAAGTGGACAAGATGAAAATGTGGTTTTAGTAAGTTTTGTTCCATCACAATGAGGTTTGAGGTCACTTAGTAGGGCAGTATCTTGAAATAATCTTTCAAGAAATAATGACACCTTATAGAGATAGATTTTAGAAGGGTTAAATCGTATTCTTCGCTGAACTTTAATTTCAAAGGAATATAATTTACGTAAACCTTTGTTCATAATATAGTTGAGTGTAGACGTGCTGAGATAAATATATTATCAAACTCATCTTGCGACGACCAGAGCGTATCATGATACGGAAGATTTAGAAGACTTGGGTCACCTGCAGGTCAAATCTGTTAGTCACAAGGCATAAGAAAATATCACCTTAAATTACTACAGTATACCGAAAACGCTAAATACAAAAATTGGAGTGTAACCTTTCACTGATAGTAAAAATTTTATATAAAATTCAAAGCTAACATTTTTGGTTAGGATGCTTGAAGCACCAGAGTTAAAATGCAGAAAAAAATATCATAATACTAGGTAATGGAAATTTAACCAGCGTCAAATAAAAGAAATACTATATCAAAAGAATATGACAGGTAGGTAATACAGCACGTCAGCAATAAGAGGTAAGAATTAGAATAATCTTTAAAAACCAAAGGTCAAAACAGTATAATTCCCGGTGAATAGAAAAACCGTGAAAACTACAAACTTTGGCAAGACCCCCCAACCCCCACGTCTCTCTCTCTCTCTCTCTCTCTCTCTCTCTCTCTCTCTCTCTATTATTATAAACTCTGGAACCATAGCAAGAAAAGAACAAAACTCAGAACACACAAAGTAAAGATGGCCTAAATCCAAACGTAGATAAAACTGGTAAAAACCTGAAATCAGAAGAGACCTCTTCTAATACATTAAGAGGATTAACAGTATAAAAGTTAAATGCAGGTCTCGCAAACAAAAATTCGAAAATTTACTGCAAACATATTCGTCAGTACACACGTCCTTGCTCGCTCTCAAAGACTGATCATACGATCGCAATACCTGGTGGTAATCTGTGTGCATGGTAAATAAAAGATCCTTCCATTTCAGGCTAGATGGGTTGTGGACTAGTACGTGACTTTATTTGGTGGTTTCATTTTCTTTATAAGAAAAATGCTTTGAATTAATATAAATCATTCCAATACAATTTGTTCTCAAGGTAACTCAACATAACAGCATATCATTTTAATGCAGTTAATAAATAATGCTGCAGAAGTCATAAGGTCAGGTGAAAAGTAAAAAAGGGTCATATTTTTAAATAAACGCGAACAAGTTATTGAAATCGTATTAAAGATCACCGTGGGGGAAACAAAAGTCTACGGATGTGAAATATCATATCATTTCATATTCTGCAAGGTGAGTCCTGTCTCTGGAGAGAGAGAGAGAGAGAGAGAGAGAGAGAGAGAGAACCATTCTACAAAAGATATTACCGACGATGAGGGTAACATAACGAGGCCACATAAATGAAGCGACACTTACTCGAGGAATTAATGAACTAAATAAGATAAAAAGGTTAACACACATGCTGTACATACATATACATATATGCACACACACAATATACATACATATATACACACATATAAATGTATATATATATATATATATATTATCACAGTATATATATATATATATACACACACATATACATACTTATCAATGTAACCATTGTAAACCGCTAAAAGGCCGTGAAATTGGTTTTAAATGGAATACAAATAAACATGAGACAACCCTCATAATTAAGAGAAACTTAACAGGCGCACCAGTGTCACACAGCATGCGACTTAATAGTCAGTATAAATGTCTAGTTTTAATTTTTTCGTTATTTTCTTTGTTTTCTTTATTTCGTTATTTTCTTTGGTTATCCTGAATTATTGCTGACATCCAACACGTGCAAAAGTTCAAGGAGGTTTTTTTTTTTTCATTCCTGTAAATCAGGTATTTTATGTTCTGAAGATAGAAAAAGGTTTTCTTCGAGAGTTAAATATCTGATGGCTAATTTGTTTTTCTATTTATGGGCTTATGTTTGTGTTGAGTTATGCTCAAGTTACTTTGTCTATTTAGGAACCACTGGTTCATTAATCTTCTAAAACAAAACTTTCTTTTAGTTCATGTATTCTTGGAAAATGAAGATTTATTCTACCATGGGGCAGATAATTGTTTTGCGTGTCTATCCTCTTTGATTTATTTTGTCTTTATGCAAATAAGACCAGTTTTAAACATCCGTTCCATGATGCCTAGCAGTACCTTGGCTTCAGTTGCACACTTATGGGCCAGCGCACGCACGCACGAGAGAGAGAGAGAGAGAGAGAGAGAGAGAGAGAGAGATGCTATATTAGTAAAAAAGCAAATATAAAGTGGTTGAATACTATGATTCCACAAATAAAAGCTAATGCATGCGATTTAAGTCTCTTTCCAATAATGGACTTGATGCCGATGTCAGGCAAAGCACAATTAAAGTCTGCTGTAAGCTCTCTATAAGGTATTGGCTCGTGGGTAAACGGCATAGTTCGTCAATCATTATCATTATTATCTAAGCTACAACCCTAATTGGAAAAGCACAATGTTACAAGCCCAAAGGCTCTAACAAAGAAGCAATATAAAATATTATGTAATATATATTAAGATCGATAATAAGGTTAAAATAAATCAATCATATGTAAACTATGAAATGAGACTTGTGTCCCCTCATTAAACGGGAAAGCATTTGCAACACTCGTTTGAACTTCTGAAGTTTCACTGATTCAACTGTCAGATCAGAAAAATCATTCCACAATTTTATCACAGGTGGAATCAAACTCCTAGAATACAGTGTAGTATTGAGCCTTATGATGGAGAAGCGAGAATGCTAGAATTATCAGCAAACATTGTACCACATAAAGGATGGAACATTCAGGGGAAAATCTAAATGCAAAGGATGGTCAGAACTTAGAATTATGAAAAATCATATAGAAAAAAAAATAACGACGGTGCCAAGATTAATAATCAAAATCCCGATCAGGAATAAAGAAATGATAGACCACAAGTTTTTTGTCCAACAAATTAAGATGAGAGTCAGAAACTGAAGACATGAGAGAAGATCAATATTCAAAACATGGCAGGATGAAAGAATCAAATGATTTCATCTGGATAGATGATCGACAAAATATTTAAAGACTTTCCAGTATAAGAGATTTTTGTGCAATCGTAGAAGAAACAGACTCGATGGGTTACTAAAAAGAGATTTCCTTATCACGAATCACAACTAGAATCTTAAAAGAATTGCACATAGCCATAGAGACACTGCCAATGCAAATATCTGGAGGGAGCCATTGTCCTTGACTTACTTACAATCATAAGCACCTACTTTGATAATTCTCCAGACCAAACAGTGTGAATACCGATTGAATCCTATCCTGCAATAGTCTGTGGCCTAAAAAACTACACAATATCTAGATTTATCGAATCTCCGCCATATGTTCGAAGGAGGGGGGCAACATTCAGCACTTTGATGCAATTAGAGAGTAAGACCCCCCTCTCTCTCTCTCTCTCTCTCTCTCTCTCTCTCTTCTCCTCTTCTCTCTCTCTCTCTCTCTCTCTCTCTCTCTCTCTCTCCACTTATGAAGTGCAAGCTGGAAGGAAGGAATCGGGAATGACGAAAATGATCTAGAAAGTGGGTGCATCTAAGGGATACGTCCACTGCAAAATTTATTTATACCTACAGTGTACTGCAATTGGTACACTGGTGAGACTAACCTACGGAGCTGACCTGCTAAATACAAAACATAAACAATGCTGGAAGACGAAAATAAAACCGAAGCTCTTCTTAACATCTGCTACTTTTCCAAGGGCATCCACATCGCTCAGGGCAACATAACCAACATTGAAATTAGTTCAGGTTGTAAGGGGAAGTGTGTTTCCGTGTACACTGCAGTACAAACAAACAAGACTGTTGAGGTAAACAATGGGTTTACATGACTTGTGCGTACTTATTTATATATTTACACAAAATAAACATCTCTAGTATGCACTTTTAATAAAATAATAAAAGAACACAGATTGTACTTAAACAGATTGACCACATTCTTTTTTCTAAGATAACACAGTAACAACCAAAGGAGTATCTTGAGTGAAAAATAAGACAAATTAATTCATGAATTCCCAATTTCGTTTAAATGGAACCATAAGATATCTCAAAAAAAAAAAATCGTTAGCACTGAGAGATCAATACCTCATTATTATAGTTATTCATTCTATAGGTTTTTAAACCTAATGCCGCAAGCACCAGAGCCCTACATTTTCAATTACTTACCTATGTCATTAATCAATTCATGGATATACTATTTATGGAGTATACAATCACACACACATATATGCTTATGTACATATACCGGTATACATGTGTGTATATATATATATATATATATATATATATATATATATATATATATATATATATATATATATATATATATAATATAATATATAATATATATATATCTAAAATAATTCTTTAATTCATCATATTTTTATTTCAACCCTCATATGTAAAAGGAACTGTAACACCGAAAATTAGTAATCACTTGATGAAGTCAAAAGGCTTATCGAAACAGTGCTGTAGTAATAGAATTAATGAAAAGGAATAAACATCGTTGCTTTAATCAAAGGCTGACGCAAGAGAATCTATAGTACGTAAGAAAATAAGAGGATTCCTATAGGATACACGCATCAGAAAGAAGCTGTCCCAAAAGCGAACACACGCACACAAATATATGTATATAATATATATATATATATATATATATATATAAATATATATACATATATATATATATATATAAATATATATACATATATATATATATATAAATATATATACATATATATATATATATATATATATATACATATATATATATATATACATATATATATATATACATATATATATATATATATATATGTATATATATATATATATATATATATATATATATATATTGTAAAAACATATACGCTCCTGTAAGCAAAACCTACTTATATCATATGAATGTTTTTTTTTTCTCTTTTTTTTTTTTGGGGGGGGGGTGAAGGAGGAAAAGGATAACATGCCGAGAACAAAATTTATGTTTATAAGTACACCACGCAAGAAATCTTCAGCTTTATTAATAGGATCATATATTTCCCGTCCTTAATTTTAGGTGCGGTAAAGTCTTGCCCTTTGCACGAATTGTGGCTTCAATCAAGAAGGATTAACCTACTTACCTGTGAAAGTCCAGAAAGAAATCTTATGGGATCAGTAGAGCAATAGCAAATGTTAAGTCTAATGAATCAAAAGGCTCAACACATAAAATCTCTCTCTCTCTCTCTCTCTCTCTCTCTCTCTCTCTCTCTCTCTCTCCTCTCTCTCTCTCTCTCTCTCTCTCTCTCTATATATATATAATATATATATATATATATATAATATATATATATATATATATATATATATATATATATATATATACTGTATTTATAAAACGTGAGGACAAACCTAGGAACGTTTAAAAAAAATTCTTATAAACTAACCAAATCAAGTTCCACAAAAATAAAACTTAAATAGAGCATAAAAAGGAAATATAAATATACCATTTGATTAAAGCAAAGAAGCATCACAGGTATTAACTGAATAACGTAATACGGAATAAAATCTGAAAACCAAACAAATGAAGGCATTCCAAAATGTGGAGGCAAAGGAGAAGAGGAAACAGTGGTACTGAAGACGCAATTCTACACTTGGATAATTCAACTTTTGATTTCTTTCTAGCAATTATATTAACATATCCAATTTATGCTAATGTAAGAATTACTACACCCTTAGAAAAGCACACAAAAACTGATATAAGTTTTGCTTACATTTATTTCGTTTTCATAAAGAGAGGGGGATTTTAGCATCTGGATCCCAACTATTACCTAATTGAAAAAGAGGGATAAAACAACAGGCAAAATAAACAGAAATGCTCTCTTTCTCTCACCAAGGCTTCTCTCTCGCAAATAACACATCAGCCTCATTGACTTCTCTCTACACCACATCATTGTCTCACCTCGTAATTCTTCTTCACCTCATTTCGACTTACCACCGTTGTCTTCTTTTAAAATCTGTGACTTCTTGATTTTTTTTGTTTATTTCTTTCGTAGAAGATTTATTTTTTTTTTATACATTTAATGGTTTTATATTAGCAAAAAAGGATGA
The DNA here is from genome assembly GCF_036898095.1 of Palaemon carinicauda. Taxonomy (NCBI): domain Eukaryota; kingdom Metazoa; phylum Arthropoda; class Malacostraca; order Decapoda; family Palaemonidae; genus Palaemon; species Palaemon carinicauda. The sequence continues at coordinate 18,414,475 of NC_090746.1, forward strand.
AGTGGCTAGCGACATGCAATTTTCCTCAGCCCAATAGTCACTGGTAATAATTTACAACTTGGTGGGCTATTAGCGATGGCAATCCCTAAGCCTGCTCTAATTCACAGAGACGGTGGAGTGGTCAGGGAAACTATCGCATACTAAGCTGGATTCTAACTGGGGGCCCAAACAAAGGTAAGTACCCTATCCGATTTTTTAAATGTGGTAACATCCCTGACTGCTGAACGCCAAACTGGGGTTCGAGTCCGCTAAAACTCGTTAGTTTCTTTGGTCGCTGGGACTTCACCATCCTTGTGAGCTAAGAGTGGGTTTTGGGGGAGCCTATAGGACTATCTGTTGAGTCATCATAAGCCATTGCCTGGCCATTCGCGGTCCTAGCTTGGGTGGAGAGGGGCTTGGGCTCTGATTGGGCATTGTCCTGCTTGATAGGGCAATGTCACTGTTCCTTGCCTCTGCCATTCATGATGGGCATTAAACCTTTAATAGCTAAGGGAAACTCTATGTTGCGTTACCCT
>NC_090746.1:18415489-18420489 GCF_036898095.1 Palaemon carinicauda
TCCTGCTTGATAGGGCAATGTCACTGTTCCTTGCCTCTGCCATTCATGATGGGCATTTAAACCTTTAGATAGTTAAGGGAAACTCCATGTTGTATTACCCTTCCTGCTCTCGGCAAGTGTTATGGAATAAGAATAGGATTGCTAGTTCCACACACCCGTCTCTCCATGGGTAAACTCCAAGATAACTACTTAGTAGTCGGTACTTATAGTAATTTATGGCCAACAAGACAACACGAGCTCAAAAGATTATTCCAAACTGAACCAAAAGCGTACATTAACTCCTTCCGTGGGGTTTGATGATAAGGAAAGGTCGTTTACCATCGAACTTCATATTACACACATACAAACACACACACACACACACACACACACACACATATATATATATATATATATATATATATATATATATATATATATATATATATATATATATATATAATTGTGTGAGTGTGTTTTTCTCACATGATCCATGCTATTCTGTTAATCTCTGAATTATTTCACACCACTAACTTCCTTTCCTTTCCATGGTTTTCTATTAAAGCAATAAAGTTACATTTATATGACCTGTGGAAATTAATGGAGAAAGTAGTCTGCTAAAAATCAAAACTGATATTTAAGAAGCTCTCATAAACCCACAGAACGTGAAAAGCCAATACATCATCGTCATAAATACCCCTTAATAAATAATCCTGCTATTATGAATTCACCTTTTTTTTCCTTTTTTGATTATGGAATTTAGGTTCACCTGTCCTTAATTTTTGCCAAATCTAAGTTTGGTGACAAAAACATTTACGGATATCAATTAATGATATATTGTTCATCCAACAATTATCGAGATACTATCATCATTCACGTTTCATTGTTTTATTGATTGCTTTCTTTGTGATCCCCCTCCTCTATTTGAATGGCAATCCTACAACAATATTTTCCAAAGAATATTAGAAAATAATCATATCACAGTGAGATTTGCACTGTAGGCGATACCATCCAGATTATTATTATTATTATTATTAATTGCTAAGCTACAACCCTAGTTGGAAAAGCACAATACTATAAGCCCAGGGGCTCCAACAGGGAAAATAGCCCAGTGAGGAAAGGAAATAAGGAAAATTAAAATATTTTAAGGACAGTAACAACATTGAAATAAATAATTCCTATATAAACTATAAAAACTTTAACAAAACAAGAGGAAGAGAAATTAGATAGAATAGTGTGCCCAAGTGTACCCTCAAGCAAGAGAACTCTAACCCAAAACAGTGGAAGACCATGGTACAGAGGTTATGGGACTACCCAAGACTAGAGAACAATGGTTTGATTTTGGAGTGTCCTTCTCCTAGAAGAGCTGCTTGCCATAGCTAAAGTCTCTCTTCTACCCTTAGCAAGAGGAAAGTGGCTACTGAGCAATTGCAGTGCAGTAGTTAACCCCTTGGGTGAAGAATAATTGTTTGGTAATCTCAGTGTTGTCATGTGTATGAAGACAAATAAGAACGGTAAAGAATAGGCCAGACTATTCGGTGTATGTGTAGGCAAAGGGAAAGAACCGTAACCAGAGAGAAGGATCCAATGTAGTAATGTCTGGCCAGTCAAAGGACCCCATAACTCTCTAGCGGTAGTATCTCAACAGGCGGCTGGTGCCCAGGCCAACCTACTCAAGCAATCACAGTGTAACAATTATCATCCAGCATTTGCAGACTGACTAAATGTCCTTTAACAGTATTAAAACTTCCGTCAATTTACTACTTTCATGCTGATTTCTTTTTAATTCCTGGCATCTTCTCTTTTTACAATACAGGATGAAGAACAATGGATAAAGTTGCTTCAGAGTAATAGTCTACCAAAATACACAATTCGGTTTTCTTTTTCACAATACACCGGCTCTTTGATTCTCACGTAATTTCTCTCTCTATTTATTTTCCCATCGTTCTTGAGGATTGCGTAATTTCCTTGTAATTTGCACGGCAGAGGCCTTTGTCTACGCACTTACTTAATTGTACAGTTCGAGGTCCTTTGCGTTACAGTCATTTACTTCCAAACAGAATTTTTACTCATAAATCCATTGTCTCTCGTTCCATTCTTCCTGTTCTTACTTTCACTTGCGTTTAGAACAGGGACCCATTAACTTAATCACTCTTGGATCTTCACAGTATGTAACATTTTTCGACTTCTGTTTCTCAAGCACACACATAAACGTCAATTACCTCGCTCAAAAAAATTCTAAAATTTCTCTTACAAGATAAAATTTCTTATTGTGTTATGTACTTCCCGCTTATCACAAGGGGTGTCGTACAAAAAAACCACTCCAAGGTAAGCTAATCATGGATAAAACTTTTTTTCACCCCAGATACTCCAAAGGTTCAAAAGCCTGTTGTCACTTTTTCAAGAGCAGGGAGTTTTGCATTACTTCCTCTTGTCATTACGCATTGATTCTTTTTTTTTTAAGAGAGAAAACTTAGCTCATGGGAACGAGGAGATTGAGGGCCAAGCAGGAGTGAAATGGCACATTTGTTTCCTGGGAGCTCAACGCTCGCTTAACGAGTCGGTTGCGTGATATAATGTCGTTCTTGGAAAGTGAAGATTTGTTAATTACTTAGACTAGAAGTTGCTGAAGACATCTATTTTCAGAGAAAAATTTCTCTATTGATATACATGTGCAAATAATTATATATATATATATATATATATATGTGTGTGTGTGTGTGTGTGTGTGTGTTATTCAATACGAAGTCGTTCATCTACATGGCGGTGGATTCAGAGAGAATATTTACTATAATCAATAGGTACTACCAGTTATATAGGTTTACTGCAGATTCATAGAGGAACCCAATATGGAGAAAACTTCAACAGCGATAAAGACAAAACAATGACACTAACACACACATATATATACAGTATATATACATATGTATTCGTGTTAATGTGTTTGTGTATATGAGGTCAAGGAGACTATAACAGAGTACTTACAAAAACAATGAGAAGTTTATCATAAATGAGAAGAGAGTTGAACCTTAGATCCTATTGCTAAACAGATGACAACAATCGTGGTATCAAAATCATACGTCATATAACCCTGACCTCGGTACATCCAGATCATTGCAAGTCTGGTTTTCAGAAAAGTCTCTCTCTCTCTCTCTCTCTCTCTCTCTCTCTCTCTCTCTCTCTCTCTCTCTCTCTCTCTCTCTCTCTCTCTCCTGCATAAAGTACCACAAAAATTTTATTCTTTTCAATCTATTAACCATAGTAACATTTTAATATTCAAGGGGTTCTACCAGAAAAATTTCGTGATCTTCAAAAAAAAATTATCTTTTATGTAGATTCATTCATTTAAATCATACATCAACTTGGCATAATGCATAAGAACAGTAAATGAGGAAGAAAGGGTCGTTTATCACCACTTTATGGAGGGTATATTTCTGTTACCTTTGGAGTATGAGGTAAGTAATGAAATAATTGAACAATGAGAAAAAATAAAGGGGCTTATGGTTAGTGGAATACTAGAACTAAAGTATTCTATTAATAAATAGAGCTAATGTTTACAATTTACGCAATAAAAACATTTGAACATCTATAGAATATGGCGACTCGAAAATGAGGCGAAAGTGAGTTCGGAAACTCATGACTGGAAGATTTACACATAACTGGAATTTCCAAAGGCCAGAAACACACTTAGATGATTTGAACATTAGAAGATAAGGTATAAGGTTTTGTTTGAAATTAAAAGGGTAGATATAGAAGTAACCAGAGGAAGGCCACCATTGGAGATCAGGAATTAATCGAAGCAGGACACTGATCGTCACGTGATTAGATGAGTATCCAGGTGGAACGAGAGAAAGTTAACTACTGTAATTGTAAGTGCAACCCGATTGACCTGGTATTTATAAAACTTTATAGGTTGAACTTGATGATGATGTTGAGGGTTTCGTCTTTGATTGCTTATTGCAATTTATTTCATTTTATAATGACATCGACGAAGAAACTGTATACATACATGCGTACAGTTGGACACTAAAGTCCTTGGAACACCTTGCCCGGAGGAGCATCCTATCAACCTCTTTCTTCGCAGCGAGTAACAAGACAGATAGTGTAAAGGCAGATAGTAGAGGTGGTGAGCGGGGTTAAACGCAGGAACTTGCTGCACAATAAGGGTAGTATAAGGTTCACCTCCTCAAGAGCGAAGAGTACCAGGAATTCCTGTCCAACTGAACATGAATAGATATATGCACGTATTAACCATATATAAATATATATGATATATATATATTAAATATACACAAATAATATGATATATATACATATACATATATATATATATATATATATATATATATATATATATATATATATATATATATATATACATACATACATACATATACAAACAGATAGATAGATTGCTAGACAGAGATAGACTGACTCCTCCAATGCATTAAAAGCGTACATAAGCGCGGTATACATGCAAGCTGTGACTTACAGCGTAAATGGATGCGTCCCTTTTCCTTCATTACATCCAACTAAGTGATAGGAGGAGCGCTCTACAGTCGCTGCACACGATCAATTTTACGAGACAGAAAGTCGAGGGAACATTTTAGCTGTCAGGTGCACCGTCCAAAGCAGATAAACGAACGTCCTCAAAATTTCAGTTTGGGAATTGGAAAGTCTTGTATCCTTAATAAACTGTAAGTGAATCGCTTTTATCTGCTTCTCGAAACTGGGAACTGGGCTACTCTGAGAGAGAGAGAGAGAGAGAGAGAGAGAGAGAGAGAGAGAGAGAGAGAGAGAGAGTTCTCACATACAAATATTGAATCAATGAGTGAAAACAAAAAGAATATGGAAGAAGCGAGAGAGAAAAAGTCTCACATATGAACGTTAAATCAATGGATTAAAACATGAAAAATGGCAGAAATGAGAGGATGTAAGAGAGAGATGTTAAGTCAATGGATTAAAACAAAAAATTATGGAAGAGATGAGAGAGAGAGAGAGAGAGAGAGAGAGAGAGAGAG
>NC_090746.1:18427989-18432989 GCF_036898095.1 Palaemon carinicauda
TATATATATATATATATATATATATATATATATATATATATATATATATATATATATATATATATAAATGACGAGTGGTCCTTCCATATATAGAAGAGAATAGCATGAAAAGAAAATAAACCTACGTAACTTAAAATATGGAAATTTTTCTGCCTAAGGTTCCTGTAACATTATGACTCCTAACACAGACACACCTTTCGAACTTACTACTACTGCAGATGCCTTGCTATAAAGTAAAGTTTGGTTTCATAAATAAGTAGTTTATAACAACATAAACTAAAAAGGATCCTTAAGAACAATTGTACAACGAAATAAAACGTAGCTCGAGTACAATATATCATTAAAACTTACGAATTAAACAGAACATAAATGTATAATGAGCATAACATTGTAAGAAATTGTCGTCACTAAGGTTCATCGTAAAAAATGCAATCTATTGAATAACCTGATTGGAAAATAAACCTTTAAATGAATATAAGAATAGATATCAAACAGCAAAAGTATTCAAAAGGAATAGCATTATGGTCAATGTTTTTCCTCATGATGAATATTACGATTAGATTGTTCGATAATGTTTTCATTACCCATGCTGACTTTAAAACACATCACACAGGCACAGGCATTCGTCAACAGAGAGAGAGAGAGAGAGAGAGAGAGAGAGAGAGAGAGAGAGAGAGAGAGACTCTTCCATTAGCCAAGAAAGTGATAGTAACCAATCAAACAACACCTGGCAAAGATTAAATCATTGCAAACAGAAAAGACAAAAGGAAGACTGGAAGCTGTTGAAAATATAGGCTAAATTAAAAACACACAATGCATATTTTTGTTATCTGAGAATGCCTCCGTCTTATTTCACTCATAACCCTCTGTGAAAATTCCTGTTCTCTTTAAATCATGTGTTATTCATTCTACATTTTCTCTCAAAATTCGTTTCTAAATTCAAGGATTTCTAATCTTTCCCTCGTGATATATGAAAGGGCGCTCAGCCAACCTGCGGCAATTATAATGACATTACAAAGCAGATCTCATTTGACATACGATTACCCGTCGCATTTTGACATTCATTTGCATAATAGAAATTTCGGAATAAAATATTGAGTCGCACTTTGATTGAATAGGCAACGCTAAATTTTCCATCCATAATATTATTCAGGATAAAGCCTTTTACGTTGTTATATATAAGCGACATTACCATATGATTTTTAGTGAGGTTCCCCTTTCGAAGTCCTTAAACGGTTAGTTAATGAACCATATACAAAATATATTAAATCATTAGTCTTTAATTTATATCAATATATAATGAATTTATATCAGCTTGACCTAAATCATTTAACAAATATCATTTATAGATATATGGAAATCACAACTTCAATTTCAAAATTGGTTCTTAATGACTGCATCCATTTAAATTATTTAAATTAATTTAGCAGACACCCACACACATACATTATATATATATATATATATATATATATATATATATATATATATATATATATATATATATATATATATATATATATATATATATATATATATATATATATACATACACACACACACACACACACACGAATATTTGTGTCAAACCTTTGACATTATGATATCTTAATTATAATTTTCAAACACTTACTTTCCACATAAGACATAAGGCATCATTTATTTTATCCCTTTTTTCCATCTTAATAGGTGAACATAGAAGAAATGTACTCGACGAAACATGTATAAAACTGTGGAAAACAATAGAAAAGATACTGATGTTATGTAAGAATTTACGACTTACCTTTCTCGAACTCTACATTCTGTCTGTTGAAAGCGCGGGAGAAGGCATTGAAGACTCTCGACTGCGCTTCTGCCAAATGAACAGTCTTTTCAGTCACTCCCTTGGCGGCTTCCGAAGTACCTACGGAAGCTGTAAGGAGAGCGGGTGTTCCTCCAGAGCCCTTAGCAGGCGCAGAAGAAGGTGCGGGAGGTGCTGGAAGAGGGGGCGGCGATGATGGCATTACAGCCACCGGTGGTGGTGGTGGGGACACCACCTTCACAGGCGTTGGCGAAGGTGTTGACACCTTTAATGACGGCGGCGAGCTATTCGGAGTGATGAAAGGCGTGGATTTAGTGGGCGTGTTGCCGCCCGGAGGCGTTTTCACAGGGTCTGTCTGTGGCGATGGACTCATGTTCTTGTTGTTGATGTCGGTGTTGTTGTTGTTGTTGTTGTTGTGGTTGTCTGGTGTAAGGGCAAGCATACCCTACAGCAGAAGGGAACTTCTCTTGAAAGAAAGACACAAGAAAATCAACTTACTGAAGTTGACAGGCCCCCAAGAGACTCAAAATTCAACTTTCACAAGTTTCCAATAACTCGTCAGAAAGCAATTTCAGACTCGTCGATGTCTATCTCGACTTTTGCCTAGATCGGAGGGATATTCCTTTGTGATTTCTGTCTCCGTCAGAAGGGTCAAAGGGTAGGGGGAGTCAGAACTCACAGGTTAGATGGGGTCTTGACCTCCAGAGTAACGAAAGGTCGCAGTGACAATCGTTGCAATAAATAGCTTGAGTAATGAAGGAAAAATGGCAGTTTCTGTTCTCCCGCTGTGGGACTTTATGCTCTTCTAAATACTACTTTTATATTTACTGTTGAAAGATGAATTAACTGAAGAGAACAGTGGGACGTTCATCTTGTTTTAGCACTTAGACTTTGATTCTTATTTTTCTTTTAACTAAAATTTATGCAAACTGTAATAATCACTATTTGGTTCGGTTGAAAGATGAATTAATAGAAGAGAACAGCTATGAAGAAAAGCGGGCCTTTCACCTTGTTTTAGCACTCGACTGATTTTTATTTTTCTTGAATCAAAAGATGGTTCCTTATACAATGTATAAAGCAGCAAAGATTGCAGAGCTCTCTTTTCGTTTCTTCGTCACAACACTCCAATACTTTGAAATGATTGCGAGGCACGAGGCAACCCCTTTAAAGATGAAATAGTATATGTGCGAATATGTATGCAGATATTTCTGCCAAGAAAAAGACCTTGAGGGGAAAAAATATATCCCTCCACCAGGTAACGCTCGGCACAGAAAAGCACCAGATAAACTCAAAGGAAGACAGATAGAGAAAAAAATAACAAGCTGGGATTAGGGGGAAGGACGATGGTGAAAAGCAAGATGATGCTCTTGGCCCTGGGATCAGACGGATGTAGCATCCCCCAAACTCTCAGAATCTTCATCTGAGGTGGAGGCAGAACCTGTCATGTCCATTTTGAGGTTTCTGATTCTCTCTCTTTCTTTCTCGTTTTTTTATCTTCCTGTTTCGTTTTCTAAGCTGAAATAGAAATTGGAGCACTGAAACGATGGAGAGACTAATAACCTGGTCTAATTAGTCGTTTTTCCTCCCTGTCGCCTTCAATTCGTTGTTGACTTTTTTCTATTTCTTGGTCATAAAAAGGCACCTTCCTAATGCCAATTTCATTACTGATTCAGAGGCACAGTGCGATGTATTACCTTTATAAATTTTCAAATATATAATTTGACTTATAAGAATTGTTACCAATTACAACTTTTCTGATACGAATATACCACAATAACTATTCAGTTCGATATTTTTTCACATGACTATAGTAGATTGGTTACAGTTCATCTGAAAATAAAATATCTACTAGTATCTACTGTAGATAATTTATATCCCTGAAAAACAAATAAACAAACGTCTAATAAGATGTCACTTGACAGCGATATGTAAATAACATTTATATATTTTTTTGCTAGGGGTGATGATGATAATGATTATAATAACAAAACTATTATAATACGGATGAGAATGTAAGTGTCCAACCCTCCGCAAAATTTATTAGTTTCATTAGTAAGCTTGGCATAGAAATATAAAACTCAAGTTTGAAAGAAGCAAAGAAACTGTTATTTCAGAATCAAGACCAATATAAGCAACGGATCTCATAGATCACAGATCATGACCTCTGAACTTTGTTACAAATCAATCTATAAAGAAAAAAAATCAAACTTAAAAAAGAAAAAAAAGGAATTTGTATTCGTTAGCTCATAAACAGAGACATTATCTATACGTATATACACACACACTATGTATATTTATATATAACACATACATTAACACAAATACACATGAAGGTGTATTTGTGAACACGCTGGCGCATATCCACGCATACTGTACAAAAGGTAAGGCATGATATAAGGTTCATATAAATATCTTATTTATATATGATTTACATAGATCGTTTCTCTAGTACATCCATACTTATTTTTGCGCAGAAAATGCTGAAATACACAAAATAATAGTTATGAGTATATAGACAATGGTTAGTATAAAAACGTGCGTAGCTGCGATGAAGGTTCAATAACCGTAAGAGATCGAACATAAAATGTGCAAAAGAAAAAAAAACTAAAGATAGAATATAACAAAACAAAAAATGCGGGAAACTTACGCAGGCCTGGAGAAGACCAGTTCTTGTGAGCCGGATGGAAGAGAAATATTTGAAAAAAAAAAAAAAAAAGATGGGAACGTCTTCCGGTTGAACAATGACCTTTGACCCGAATCTTACCCTTTTTGTGCTTAACTGTTACTTTCCGTTTGGCAGTTATAGAAGCAGATACTATGCTAAAGTTTTTGGTAATAAAATTTTTGTTTATAATTATAGTCACTCAGTATCAACCTGATAACGATTGTTACAAATCGACGAGTTAAAGACTGATAGTTTTCCGCACTGGTGTGGAGACAAGATGTCTTGAAATTCATTTTTAAATATATATGTATAATCACAAACTCATGGCTTACTTCTATGTAATGTGTGTTAGCAAATTAAATAAATATTTTGAAAAAGGATATTGGAGAGATCCTTTCCCTTTGTTTTACCAAAAATGTTTACATCATGATTTATTACAGTTTACTTTATTATAAACAATAAATACAAATTACAAGAATTTGGGATTCGCAGTAAAAAAAAAAAACTATATAACACACACATACACACACACAC
>NC_090746.1:18437989-18451011 GCF_036898095.1 Palaemon carinicauda
GACATTCCCACGGCGGTGGATGTACGCTTCCGTGAACATGTTAAGTTCTTGTCGCTTCTTTCATATACAAACACACATACATATGGAAGAACTTTGTGTCGGAAGTTATATTTATCTCATGCTTTTTGTTTTGAGATGAGGAGCTCTTTACAGAGTATGCTATTCATCTCATGATGCTCTTCGTAAATCAGAATTTACTGCATAGTTTAAAACGATAATGATAATGACGAGAAGGGGAACGAATGAGCCATATATTGCCGAGGCTATTTAAAAAAAAATTAAAGCATTAAAAAAAAGGAGGCTCACAAGGGGAGACACTAGTGACTAGACCCTTCCTCAAAATCATTAAAATAAAAAACAGAACTAGGAAATTGCTGTTAAAAGTGTAAAATCAAATCTGGAAAATAAGGGACAAAAAGTAATCTCAAGTGAAAGAGTTATAGTCTGACTCAACCGATTGTTTCTTTATTTCATTATACAATGCATCCGCAAACCATCAGCAAAGACTGATAATCCACCAACGAGAACTGAACAAACAACGGAAACAAGCCCCGTAACCTAAACAAAATAAACGGGATTCACTTGAATTGGAATAAATTGGCTATTCGAAACTTTTAGAGAAGAAAACTAACTGGTAAATGCAAATGACCGTCATGAAAAAAAACCTTACAGGAAATCAATAAAACATATCACTGTCAATGCAATGTTGAAGATAGACCAGTTATCCAATATCTCCCTTCGTGTTTCATCCCTTATTCTTCTTTCCTGTTTAGTTTTTATATAGACGAGAGAGCGAGAGGAAGAGCAACGACATTCAATCCCCAGCAACACATAATCCTAGAATCCTGAAATGAGATTTGAACCGCCTGGGAATCACCATTTGACCTAACTTTCGACCTGCAATTCCATTAGAGGGAACCTTTCCATGACCCTCATATTTTCTGTTAAGTTTGGGATTTTATGCTCTGAAGGGAGAAAACATGACTAAAAGTCGGTCAGACGTGAAATGAAATTTGTTCTTTAATCGGACTCTGGATATTTCGTTACGTATTTTTTTTCTTTCACTTCACAAATTTGCATCATCTGTGCGTTTTTAAATACCACTTTTCCGTAATGACAGACAGTCATACTTCACAACCAAATTATTGTCTTAATGCTATTGCATTGCATACGTGTCCTAATGAAGGCAAATCACCTTGGAAGAACTGTTACCAACTGTAGCAGTTGCCATTTACCACTAACTGCACCCCAGGCAGTGCACGGGAACCTTAGGGCGTCTGCAAAGGAAAGAAACCTTGTGCATAATATATTCACCAAAGTTATTGAAAGCTCACGAAGTATACACATTTCAATGATTTTGGCAATCCGAGTAAATTCGTGGAGACTGACTTATTCAGAATAGAAAATGCTGTAGAAACTTAATACTGCGATATAAAAAATTCTAATATATATATATATATATATATAGAGAGAGAGAGAGAGAGAGAGAGAGAGAGAGAGAGAGAGAGATGCCTTCACCAAGATCACATAAAGCAATACTTCAAAGAATGAAAGCGTCATGAAACTGAATTAAACTGCAGTAAAATCATTTCTAACTACGAACGAAGAAAAAACCTGAATCTATATAATAAAGTGAATGAAAAAGCAATAGAAACCAAGGAGACAACTTTTCACCAAACGAAGCAATTGCTATTGATGCCTTTAAGCGTCATGCAATCAAGAGGACACAAAAACTGACAGGCAGAAGATCTCTCTGTCCTAAAAGTAATTTCACGAGGTAAAAGTAAAGTAAAAGTAATTCCTCGAGGTAAATGACGCACGGTTGTTTTGAAGTCCCTCACAAATCCATATAATCCATCGACTAAACCTCTCTTCGAAACAACAACCAAATTTCAGAACAGTCATTGGCGTTCTTTGCTGGGCGAGTTCGAAAATAGTTCCAGGGAAGTTTGACATGACGTGAAAATATATAAATTTGTTTACTTGAACACCCAACATCAAACCGATGGAAGCAATTGTTTGGAAACTCTAAAATTGCTGCCTACATAGGAATTAGTTTATAAGCGACTTCAACGCAAGCGTACAAAACAATACATAAGAAATAACATACACAAACACTGACAAACGCATGAACATCTATTCTACAAAGGTATAAAAAAAATGAATGAATATACCAAAAATTAATGATTCTACACAAACATACAAATGAGTAAGCAATTAAAACATTAATCATTATACACAAACATATAAATATCTAAACAATAAAAGACATTAATGATTCTACGAACTTATAAATTCGTAAACTACAGCGACAGACACCTAGTCCACTTATAGATTATTAAAGGCTCCTGCAAACCCTTTTCATACATTAACTACATCATTACTGATGCCGATCTTTCCATACAGCCCCACCCCACCCCCACAAAAAAAATTCAGCACATAGAAATGCCCTTCGTAATTCATTAAATGATATGATAAGGTATTTCCCATTGGCATTCACCAGGGTAGGGGAGCAAGCCAGCATACGGTTAAAGCTACTAATTAACATCAACCATGTTTGTAAACATCTTAACGTTAATGGACATAAGGGGACATGAAATCCAAACGCTGTCAGCTACAATTATATATTAAACTTAAACATTCATTCCACTTATATAATAATAATAATAATAATAATAATAATAATAATAATAATAATAATAATCTCTAACATTACACAAAACAGATGTGGGTGTTCTGCTACAAATTACAGAAGTTGAGATTTTCCTAAAAATTAAATTTTATAAGTCGATCAAATTAAACGCAATACAGATTGAGGTAATAGATAAAAAGCGAAAATTCACATAAAATAAAATGTAAGTTGTAGTAGTAACGGAAGATGACAATTGCACCACAAATCGCCTACTTTCACGGAGGTCTTTGAAATAAGATTCATACGGCGAATATCGAATTTTATATTTGTGAAAGATTGTAACTAAGATTTTCTTTAATAACATAAGAAGAATATTTGAGTATTATATGTTGAAAGGAAAATGAGTACGTCACGAGAGAGAGAGAGAGAGAGAATATTTTGAAGGAATGAAAGGAGAATAAGAACTAAGAAGATCCCAGATATTATTTCAAAGCATAAAAGGTAAGGTACGAATATAAGCAAGATTTAAGAATTCATTTTGGAGCGCGAAAGATAAAGTGTGGAAATAAGAAAGCTTTGCATCTCTGCTGGGATTTAAACTTTAATCTAAAGCCACGTAAATCTGCATACTAAATACCGCCTACGCTTTAAGTGCTTAATAAACTTGAGCAGCTCTTTGCGGCGCTTCTCGAAAATATGAGAGATTACGCTTTACTTCATTTAAAAATCCAGTTTCACTAACATGATTTTGTCAAATAATTTGCAATGATTAGGAAATCGTCCATCCGGGTCGTGTTGCGTTTTCAGTCAACTAAACGCAGAGAAAGTCACTTAAGACGCGGTTCAAAACCTTGCATCTATGGTCTCCATTTGACCCAGGTACCTGACGTTTCCTCAATGTCACCTCGTCTCGCTTCCCATGAGCGGTTTGTTGCCGCACGGTTTTGTTCGTATGATGCCCGTAACAAGCTAGCCGCTCGACAGAACTGCTAACCCGCGCGGTTCCAGTGTCGTGGCTCATAGAAACTAAGAGACCGCTCGGAGAAAATCCGCTCGTGTGAAGACATGCCTCCTAATGAGAAAACATTTCCCGTGCAAAAAAAAATTACTCTTGTGAGAAGCAAACTTTCGGTCTTGAGCCTTTTCAGTCTAGTTATATAGGTTCTTCAAATTTCAATGTATCAGAACTCTAAAGGAGACTTTAACGCCTGATATATTTTCTTTAATATTTGATGGTGGCACTTTATCCTATTCATCATTTTCCTAGAGATCACAGTTTTGATTGTCCCACGCTGGTCTAAGCTTTATCAATGGTGCGTAAGAGTAAATATGAACATATACATACATACCCACACACACATACAAATATAAAAATAAATCAATGCAGCCTAAATAAGAGGGGAAGAGAGAAGGAGAAATTAGCTCAAATAATTATATATATATATATATATATATATACATGCACATATAAACCTGATCTGGTACAAGTGAAAAAGAAAATTCATCAGGACAAAGGAACCAGACAGTAAAACTTATAAAATGGTGTCTATCACTAACCCCATAAGGATCTTGGAGATCCATTCATGAGGAAGGCAACGAACAAAGGCAAGAATGGAAAGTACAACTGCACGCACAATAGCCGAACGCAGTGAGTGAACAGAGCGCCACGGAAGGCCAATGTACATATACAAGAAGGGTTCTGGTGACTTGGCGTTATTTTTAAAGGTCGAGCACTCTTGGCAGAGGATATTGGAAGCGAAGGAGTTCATATCATGACTCGTTCTTGGTAGGCTAGTCGGTCTTCACCCTATTCTTTTGTATGATTCAATTCGAAGAATCAGGTTACAACTTTAGATTTAGAGAGTTTTAGAGTTGATCATCATGCAAAGATATTCCTCTAAAAATTATACTATATTTTTTTTATTCGCATAACTAAGAGTTTCAGAAAAAAAATTCTTTTCAGCCGGCAAAAGGGAAATCTCAACTTAAGATGAGAAAACTTTCAAGGTTTCAAAGAAGAATATCGATTCAAGTAATCTACATTTTTTTTATGCCATGCGCGTAACTTCGAAATTTACTGTTAAACTTTTTGCCTTCTGGCTAAAATGATTTTATACCGCAATAGAATTAAACTTTAAAAACAACTTCCTCTACATTGACCCTGGTCGCTGTAAAACTAGTTTCCATAAACAGAACAATCATCTAACTTTCGAAAACCTTTTGAATAACCAAGGATGTTCAGTGTCTGTAAAATATCATCATGGAATTTATTTTTGATGGAACTTAATTGAATAATCATATCTTTTTTTTAAACGTGACAACTTATCATTGTTATCTTTTCAACAAGTACTATTATAATCAAATGATTATCCAATTCTTGAAAAGAATATTCATAAAGGTAAACAGTGATACAGTCTGGACATCTTGAATATTGCCGAACAAGTCTGAAATTTATTTTCATGTATTTCCACCTTTGGGGTCTGACCGTTTGACACATTCCATTTCAGTGGAATAGGTTGGAGCTTTCTTGCCCTGAGAGAGAGAGAGAGAGAGAGAGAGAGAGAGAGAGAGATAATATACACGTTCACTACAGATTATTTGGCTTATTTTCAACACTTTGTTATGAGCAGTCCCACAGAGTATTTCTAAAAGAGAAAAAAATCATTTTTTTCAAAAGCGTTATAATAGGTTGGTACAAGTCTTATAAGATCTTTAATGTCTTTTTAAATTATATCACCAATAAGACTAATAATTACAAAGATTAAAATATAATAATAACCTTAAAGAAAAATATAACAATAATAATAATGAAAGTGAGAATACAAATGATACAGCAGATGATTAAACAATTACACGTGAACGATCAATTCCCATTAAAATAAAATCTCCTCTCTTATTAAAAACGATCATTCCGACACAATGGAAAAGAAGATCAAGAATTAAAACACACACATCCCCTTTTTCAATCCATTAAAAGCCGGGATTCAACAAAAACAAAACTCAAAGAAGAAGAAGAAGAAGAAGAAGAAGAAGAAGAAGAAGAAGAAGAAGAAGAAAAAAAAGAGGTAAAGATCGGAGCAGCACAGACATACCAATGGACAAATGATTCATTCATAAGAACATTTAAAATGCAGTTTCTTACTTTGCATTCATGAATACAATTTGCCTCAGCTCACATGGCTGGTTCTTTCCCTTATTCATTCCATTTTTTTGCGACAATCTGGACTCTCTCTCTTCATGGTGGGAATTCAGCGTTGAAAGTGTACGGTTTGAGCATCAGCATTTATATTTGCAATTCATATGTGAATGTTTCTGTAAAAACACACGCGCACAATATATATATATATATATATATACACAAACACACACAAATACATATATATATATGTATATATATATGTGTGCGTGTATATATGTATATATATTTAAACATTAATATATATATATATATATATATATCCTATATAATAGAGAGCACGTGTTTTGCTCTCTCTCTCTCTCTCTCTCTCTCTCTCTATATATATATATATATATACATATATATATATACATATATATATATATATATATATACACATACATATATATATATACATACATATATATATATATATATATACTGTCACAATGAGCGGCATTGCCAAACGTATAACTATTCGGTCTGTCCCCATCTCTCAGGTAGCGGGAGAGAAGTAGTCATACCCTGGTGAGAGGGGATACCCCTAGAGGTACACTCGAAAACCACATTCTCCAATAAATTCCTGAAACTGCCGTGTTGTAGTGAGGAATGGAGAAGGGGTGGGAAGGGTTGAATTTGTGTGTGTGTGTGTGTGTACATTATACAGTATATATGTGTATATACACACGCGCAAACATATTGTACATATGATCCCAGCTGAATTCCGCAAAAAAAAAAAAAATAAAAAAAAAAAATAAAATTAATGTTTGTGTGTGCGAGGAAAAGGTGAAATTGAAGACCATACATTTAAAAAAAACAATTCTTTTAACTCGATTCCTTCCACTGAAAGCGCTATTTTATTTACCGTACAATACCAGTTCTTTCTATCCCAGCGTCCTCATATTTCACGTTGCGTCCAGAACAATAGCTCTACGGGTCAGAGTTATGTTCTACGCTTTTTCCACATTCGGTCAGTGTAATATCAATCTAGAAACGGTTTTGTGACATTGATTTTATTTAATTTTTTTGACACAAATTAAAAGTTTTATCAATTTGTCCTGAGGATTTTGCTGATTCCTGGATAATTTCTAATAAAGGTTTAAAGGTCACTCATGAATGGCAGAGGCAAGGGACAGTGACATCGTCTTAGTTGGACAATGCCCTAGAGACTAACCATATATAGATATGATCAGAGTCCAAGACCCCTCTCCATCCAAGATAAGACCAGGGAGGGCCACACAATGGCTGTTGATGACTCAGCAGACAGACTTACAGGCTCCCCCCAAACAACCAATGCCTAGCTCACAAGGATGGTGAGGTTGCAGACCCTACAAAAAACTATCGAACTTGATTGGGTCTCGAATCCCCGTCCGACAGATTGCTAGGCAGGGACGTTTCCAATAAGCTATCACAACACTATTACGATTAATCTAAAGCCAAATTAAAATTAAATACATGGACACAACATAGATAAAAGATGCCAATCACAAAACCCAATCTCATGACTTGTGCAAGTTAAGAAGAAGCATATTAGAACATTTCTTAAGAATATGATTGGTGAAATGAAATAAATAGAAAACCAAAAGACATTCATAATTCAAAAGGGAATTAAACATGTCACCATCATGTATGTAAAGTATATATGTACAGTCTGTATGTACAAACTATTCTGTACCTTTTATGCTTGATCAACTGAACAAAACACGAAATTCATCAAATAAAATCCATATATGAAATTTACATGGCAAAAAAATTTAATACCGATGTTCAAAGCACAAGTTCCCATCCAATGACAACACTGAAATTAATTAGTGAAAAAAAACTATGCAATATAACAGTCGTGCGCGTCAGCATACCCAGGAAATACACAACCGCATTAGAGCCGCGAAAAGAAGGATGTAAAATACTTGCTTCTCTTCATCGAGATATCATATCAACAAAGACTCGTTAATGACCTTTCCACATGCATAAAGCACATGAGGCAAAAATCGTCACCTGGCAATTAACGTTGAATACGCGCTGGTCTTTTATGCTAATGAACCTTTTTTGGGGAATGGACAATAGCTAGAAAGCCTTAATGACAATACCTGTAATGATGTCAAACAAACATTTTAATCTATGGTTCACTTTTCTTCAATAGCTTAAAATGATTAAGTCATTAGTGGAGACTTTGATATTCGAAAAAAACGGTGGAAAGTTAAATTTTTGCTTTTGTTTATATTATATATATATATATATATATATATACATACATACATACATACATATATATATATATATATATAGAAATTAAACTATATGAGATTACTCCTGTCCTGCCATTTAACACCCAATATTCTTCTAAGGGTTTTGTTCTCAAATCTACAAAATCCGTTGGATATTATTTCATTGTTATACCACAACTCACGTCATACAGTAACACCGATCTCACTAAACTGATATATAGGCCGATTTTTATATGTAATATATACACTGTACAAATATATATCCGTGTACGCATGTGTTTTGTACATATATGCAGGACAGATATGTATTTAGCACACAAGATGTGACATTAATATAATCAAGAAAAACAAATTATGGGGCAACTAACAACGTCAGCTAAATCCGTGTTAATGATAATATAGAAAGACAAAAAGTATTCGTGAGGAGAGAGAGAGAGAGAGAGAGAGAGAGAGAGAGAGAGAGAGAGAACTAATAAAACAAAACCTAATCCAACATATTTAATACAAATCCTACTCAAAGTGCAATACTTTATATTTAATTTCTAGGCAAAATCTCATGATTTGCAAATAAAATTTTCAATTTATCTACTCCGAGAGTTAATCTGCATTAGCAATTTCTTAATATAAAAATAAAATACCATACGAGGTCTCCGTACAAAGCTCGCCTGCATAAGGCAAAATACATTTCCATTAAAGCACAGCATCATATTCTAATCTATATACATCGACTCATGGCCCAAAATACTTCCTTTCTTAAGCAAATACATCCAGGCGATTGGGCAAGGGACTTATCTTTCTCTGGACGCACTCTTATTCATGAAGGATTAGAAACCAACATATGTCAGATGGGAATCTTTTTATGCAAATATGTATTCAGCATATTAACAATAATATAAAGCAAACACACATATTATATATATATATATATATATAATATATATATATTTATATATATATATATTTATATATATATATATTTATATATATATATATTTATATATATATATATTTATATATATATATATTTATATATATATATATTTATATATATATATATATATATATATATATCTATATATATATATATATATATATATCTCACAAGTGAAGGGTCTCGCAACTCTTGAAAAGACGAAAAATAAAACTGAGACCATTGATATACACTATGTATGTATATTTATATATATATATATATATATATGCTATATATATATATATATATATATATATAGCTTGTGTATTAAACACAATATATAGTTTTTTATCTGTGCTACAAATACAAGGGAATGAATAAATATTACGCACTCATACTTTGAATATATATACTTATGTAAGCTTTTCTGTAACATGGACTCCCAGAGGTTATTATTTCATAGAGCTTGTACCAGATTGCAGGTCACAGAGGGTTAATCTGGACAAAGCATGTTAATAAAGCTTCAGTCTTATTCGAGTCGTGTACCCAATGTTTGACATTGAATAAAGTGGCAAGCATCTCCCCGAGAGAGAGAGAGAGAGAGAGAGAGAGAGAGAGAGAGAGACCCTCACCATCCTAACCGATTATTTTACGGTTAGTTTTCAAACTGATTGGCTGTAGATGGCTTTGCTTGAGGGGAAACTCCCTATTACCTGCGGGGAGAGAGAGAGAGAGAGAGAGAGAGAGAGAGAGAGAGAGAGCGGTCTTTTGTTATGGAGTTAACCTAAATCTTTTACTGATTAAAATTAATCATAAGTTCTAGGGACGTACCCATCAATTGATAAAGGTACTCCCTCTAAGCCTCTTAGGCTTTCTGAAGTTATAACTATCAATAGACTTAATTAAAAAACTGGTTCTAACACCATTCAAAATTTTCAGCGGCTTTGATAATAATAATAATAATAATAATAATAATAATAATAATAATAATAATAATAATAATAATAATAATAATAATAATAATATTATTATTATTATTATTATTATTATTTTTATTATTATTACAAGCTAAGCTGCAACGCTAGTTGGAGGAAAAACTTGCTATAAGCAGAAGGGCTCCAACCGGGAAAAATAGCCCAGCGAGGAAAGGAAATAGGGAAATAAACAAACTACAAAGTAATAGACAATTAAAATAAAATATTTCAAGATCAGTAACAACATTAAATTAGCTCTTTCATACATAAACTATAAAAACTTGAAACAACAAGAGAAAGATAAATGAGATATAGTGTGCCCGAGTGTACAATCATGCAAGAAAACTTTACACCAAGACTGGAAGACCAATGGTGCAAAGGCTTTGGCACTAGTCAAGGCTAGAGAATAAGGGTTTGATTTTGGAGAGTCCTTCTCCTAGAAAAGCAGCTTACCATAGCTAAAGAGTTTCTTCTATCTTACCAAGAGGAAAATAGCCACTGAGCATTTACAGTGCCGTATTTATTCCTTAAGCGTAGAAGAATTGTTTGGTAATCACAGAGTTGTCAGGTGCGTGAGTATAGAGGAGAATGTGGAAAGAATAAGCCAAACTATTCGGTTTATGTGTAGGCAAAGGAAAAATGAGCCGTAATAAGAGAGAGGTATGCACTGTAGTATTGGCTGGCCAAATCAGAGGACCCAATAACTCTCTAGCGGTAGTATCTATAAAAAAAAAAAAAAAAAAAAAAAAAAAAAAAAAAAAAAAAAAAAAAAAAAAAAAAACCCAGCAACAGCAACGTCTATGTTATTTCTTTCCAATTCGGATATAATGTATTTTGAAACCATAAATTGTAAATGTTACTTTTCTAATAAAAAAAAAACCAATTTCGAATGCTTGAGGAAAACCTCTTAAAATATCAATATCATCAAAATGTTACATTAATAATTTATTATTAGATAATGGGTGAAAGCACTTAATATCAAAATAGTGGTTCTAACAAGAGCAATCAGAGATTTCAGACCTCCGGCAATGAATTTTGCCAACACAACTTTGGGTTGTGGTGGCCGATGTGGTAACGTCCCTGACTGGTGAACGCTAGACTGGGGTTCGAGTTCCGCTCAAACTCGTTAGTTTCCTTGGTCGCTGCAACCTCACCATCCTTGTGAACTAAGGGTGGGGTGTTGGAGAAGCGTATAATTCTATCTGTTGAGTAATCATAAGATATTGCCTGGCCCTCCTTGGTCCTAGTTTGGGTGGAGAGGGGGCTGATCATATATGGTCAGTCGCTAGGGCACTGTCCTGCTTGATAGGGCAATGTCGATGTCCCTTGCCTCTGCCATTCATGAGTGGCCTTTAAATCTGTAAACACTTACCCAAAGTCTACGGACATCATCTTCCAATTTTCATATGCTAACTGAATAGTAGATGGTGAAAAGTGCAATGCTGATTTAGAATCCTGACCTTGATCCGTATTACCTCCAAAATTTCATGGTTTCTTCTGATGCATATTATCTATCAATTGGCAAAATTTGGTGACAATCCAAAGAGTCGATTTCTTTTGACGTAATCTTTAAAACTATGAAAAATACAAATCCGGATCTAGAATCCGGATAATTTTCAAAAGTTAATGTAGTCTCTGATAAAAAAAAATCGTAAAAATCCGTCAGTGTTTTAACGTTATCAGTAAAATGGTGAAAATTCAAATCCGGATTTAGAATCCGGATCCGGATCAGGATCATCTCCAACATTTAATAATAGGGTCGTCCATGACCTACCGTCTATCTTCGGTGAAAAATTCATCAAAATCCGTCAAGCAGTTTTGACGTAATCCTGTCCACAAACACACAGACAAATAAACAAATAATCCGACTCGATTTTATAACCTCCTTGGCGAAGGTAATAAGCAGCAAAATTTCAATAAACTTATTCTTATTACCTTAATATAAGTCGATTAACTCTTTACAATGTTTTCAATTCCTTCAAAGTACAACGGAATCTTCCAGTCATTTATTAGATGTAAAATATGAATAAAATAACTGCTGTTTGTACCGTGGCTTTCAAAATGCTTCATGAACAAAAATCCAATTAGGGGAAGCGTTTGTAACATCTCTTACTTCTATTGACTGAATAATGAACTGGCTGGAACGCACTTCTACAGTACTGTTGGCTGAGTACAAGCCAACAAAAAGAGAATTAAAAACAAAATTCTGCCGTTCCAAAATAGTTCTACAATGAGAATATATCTATTTATAACTATTATTGATTGCTTTTATACACACGGCTTCTGTGAATCAGTGTTGGTGAACCATTCACAAACGGCAAGTATCCATAATATGAAAAAGTCAGGGTTAGGTTGGAAGCATAAAACATGTACAGACTACAGAGAGATTGAAATTTTAACTGTGTACGAAGATTTTTATTTGAAATTAATTTATACTGATAAACTGTTCTATAAAATAACCATGAAAGAAAGAGAGAGAGAGAGAGAGAGAGAGAGAGAGAGGAGAGAGAGAGAGAGAGAGAGATGAGAGAGAGAGAGAGAGAGAGAGAGGGCAAATATATCATATTCAAGTGCTGCAATCCAGAGCACTGGCGGCAGTTGAGAGAGTGTTTTTAAAAGTCTTTCTCACCAAAATATTTTACATCATAGGTAGGCGAGGATAATGCTTCAGATCTTTGTTATCCTTAAGAAAAACATAAGAAAAGAGAAGGGCAATACCGTTCCTGGGTTTTACGACTGGGAAAAGTCACAGAACTACCGCAAGGATAAAAGAAATGGACCATAAACTCAAAATTAGATCAACAAATTAAATTTTCTGTTCTCTTTATCGTATGTTACTTAGAAGTGCTTACTTTTAAGTGGATACCTTAAACTTTCCCCTTCTTTTCTTGACAGAAAATTACTAATTCTACAAAGAAGTTTTTATTCTGTGCTTTATATTTCCCAATCTTTCACTGTTGGTAGATTCATTATTCTACTTTGGGTTAATCTCTCTCTCTCTCTCTCTCTCTCTCTCTCTCTCTCTCTCATTAAGAAAATCCTAAGTCCTGAAAGTTCTTGTTAGTAAACCGAACCTCCTGAATAATTTTTACTTAAAAAT
>NC_090746.1:18454011-18466511 GCF_036898095.1 Palaemon carinicauda
ATAATAATAATAATAATAATAATAATATTATTATTATTATTATTATTATTATTTTTATTATTATTACAAGCTAAGCTGCAACGCTAGTTGGAGGAAAAACTTGCTATAAGCAGAAGGGCTCCAACCGGGAAAAATAGCCCAGCGAGGAAAGGAAATAGGGAAATAAACAAACTACAAAGTAATAGACAATTAAAATAAAATATTTCAAGATCAGTAACAACATTAAATTAGCTCTTTCATACATAAACTATAAAAACTTGAAACAACAAGAGAAAGATAAATGAGATATAGTGTGCCCGAGTGTACAATCATGCAAGAAAACTTTACACCAAGACTGGAAGACCAATGGTGCAAAGGCTTTGGCACTAGTCAAGGCTAGAGAATAAGGGTTTGATTTTGGAGAGTCCTTCTCCTAGAAAAGCAGCTTACCATAGCTAAAGAGTTTCTTCTATCTTACCAAGAGGAAAATAGCCACTGAGCATTTACAGTGCCGTATTTATTCCTTAAGCGTAGAAGAATTGTTTGGTAATCACAGAGTTGTCAGGTGCGTGAGTATAGAGGAGAATGTGGAAAGAATAAGCCAAACTATTCGGTTTATGTGTAGGCAAAGGAAAAATGAGCCGTAATAAGAGAGAGGTATGCACTGTAGTATTGGCTGGCCAAATCAGAGGACCCAATAACTCTCTAGCGGTAGTATCTATAAAAAAAAAAAAAAAAAAAAAAAAAAAAAAAAAAAAAAAAAAAAAAAAAAAAAAAAACCCAGCAACAGCAACGTCTATGTTATTTCTTTCCAATTCGGATATAATGTATTTTGAAACCATAAATTGTAAATGTTACTTTTCTAATAAAAAAAAAACCAAATTTCGAATGCTTGAGGAAAACCTCTTAAAATATCAATATCATCAAAATGTTACATTAATAATTTATTATTAGATAATGGGTGAAAGCACTTAATATCAAAATAGTGGTTCTAACAAGAGCAATCAGAGATTTCAGACCTCCGGCAATGAATTTTGCCAACACAACTTTGGGTTGTGGTGGCCGATGTGGTAACGTCCCTGACTGGTGAACGCTAGACTGGGGTTCGAGTTCCGCTCAAACTCGTTAGTTTCCTTGGTCGCTGCAACCTCACCATCCTTGTGAACTAAGGGTGGGGTGTTGGAGAAGCGTATAATTCTATCTGTTGAGTAATCATAAGATATTGCCTGGCCCTCCTTGGTCCTAGTTTGGGTGGAGAGGGGGCTGATCATATATGGTCAGTCGCTAGGGCACTGTCCTGCTTGATAGGGCAATGTCGATGTCCCTTGCCTCTGCCATTCATGAGTGGCCTTTAAATCTGTAAACACTTACCCAAAGTCTACGGACATCATCTTCCAATTTTCATATGCTAACTGAATAGTAGATGGTGAAAAGTGCAATGCTGATTTAGAATCCTGACCTTGATCCGTATTACCTCCAAAATTTCATGGTTTCTTCTGATGCATATTATCTATCAATTGGCAAAATTTGGTGACAATCCAAAGAGTCGATTTCTTTTGACGTAATCTTTAAAACTATGAAAAATACAAATCCGGATCTAGAATCCGGATAATTTTCAAAAGTTAATGTAGTCTCTGATAAAAAAAAATCGTAAAAATCCGTCAGTGTTTTAACGTTATCAGTAAAATGGTGAAAATTCAAATCCGGATTTAGAATCCGGATCCGGATCAGGATCATCTCCAACATTTAATAATAGGGTCGTCCATGACCTACCGTCTATCTTCGGTGAAAAATTCATCAAATCCGTCAAGCAGTTTTGACGTAATCCTGTCCACAAACACACAGACAAATAAACAAATAATCCGACTCGATTTTATAACCTCCTTGGCGAAGGTAATAAGCAGCAAAATTTCAATAAACTTATTCTTATTACCTTAATATAAGTCGATTAAACTCTTTACAATGTTTCAATTCCTTCAAAGTACAACGGAATCTTCCAGTCATTTATTAGATGTAAAATATGAATAAAATAACTGCTGTGGTACCGTGGCTTTCAAAATCTTCATGAACAAAAATCCATTAGGGGAAGCGTTTGTAACATCTCTTACTTCTATTGACTGAATAATGAACTGGCTGAACGCACTTCTACAGTACTGTTGGCTGAGTACAAGCAACAAAAAGAGAATTAAAAACAAAATTCTGCCGTTCCAAAATAGTTCTACAATGAGAATATATCTATTTATAACTATTATTGATTGCTTTTATACACAAGGCTTCTGTGAATCAGTGTTGGTGGAACCATTCACAAACGGCAAGTATCCATAATATGAAAAAGTCAGGGTTAGGTTGGAAGCATAAAACATGTACAGACTACAGAGAGATTGAAATTTTAACTGTGTACGAAGATTTTTATTTGAAATTAAATTATACTGATAAACTGTTCTATAAATAACCATGAAAGAAAGAGAGAGAGAGAGAGAGAGAGAGAGAGAGAGAGAGAGAGAGAGAGAGAGAGAGAGAGAGAGAGAGAGAGAGAGAGAGGGCAAATATATCATATTCAAGTGCTGCAATCCAGAGCACTGGCGGCAGTTGAGAGAGTGTTTTTAAAAGTCTTTCTCACCAAAATATTTAACATCATAGGTAGGCGAGGATAATGCTTCAGATCTTTGTTATCCTTAAGAAAAACATAAGAAAAGAGAAGGGCAATACCGTTCCTGGGTTTTTACGACTGGGAAAAGTCACAGAACTACCGCAAGGATAAAAGAAATGGACCATAAACTCAAAATTAGATCAACAAAATTAAATTTTCTGTTCTCTTTATCGTATGTTACTTAGAAGTGCTTACTTTTAAGTGGATACCTTAAACTTTCCCCTTCTTTTCTTGACAGAAAATTACTAATTCTACAAAGAAGTTTTTATTCTGTGCTTTATATTTCCCAATCTTTCACTGTTGGTAGATTCATTATTCTACTTTGGGTTAATCTCTCTCTCTCTCTCTCTCTCTCTCTCTCTCTCTCTCTCTCTCTCTCTCTCTCCTCTCTCTCTCTCTCTCTCTCATTAAGAAAATCCTAAGTCCTGAAAGTTCTTGTTAGTAAACCGAACCTCCTGAATAATTTTTTACTTAAAAATACTTGAACAAATAGACTTAAATATCAATCCTCTGGTAGAGCTTATTATCAATCGCAATATTTACTTAGAAAATAATTTATGTATAGTTCTCAAGAATAACTAGCAATTTTTAGAACAAAATATGGTCAATTCTTTTAACAGAAAATTGAATAGGCCTAACTGATAAAACACAAGACAAATTAATCTTCCGATTGAAATGTCATAAAAAAAAAAAAAATCAAAATACCATAATCCCTAAGAGTACACGATATGAATATAACAATAAATTTTGAAGCTAACTTATCATCAATGCCAAAGGGCACACAAGCAAGTTGAATAATTTACGACTTGAATATCTACGGAAATTTTATAACCTTTTCTAAAGGAAGGGCACTCGTGAGGAAAAAAGATATACCTTTAATAAATATCTTACTGACGTACATGATTTTGTAACCTATTTAACCCAAAGTGATTTCTAGATAATATAAAGAAAGCCGATGAACAAACAAATAAACACATTTCCCTTTACTTGTGTTGCCATAGCAAGCAACTATAAACAGTCGCCCACGCTCAAGATGAGTATCCTTAGCGCTTATATTTCCCTTCAATGAAAGAGTGAAGGTCACAAGACAGTTCTAGAAAATAGCAAGAATATACTTACCATTGTACACAGTACATAATAAGGCAGATTAGGCTGAACCTGGAAAAGCTCAGATGCAAATACCCCTTCTTTTAAGCAGATAATTCGTAATAGAATTCTTACAGTATTTTAAGAACATCGAATAGACATTTATATGGCTAATTTATAATTGTTCACCTAATCATTTGAAGAAAGAGATAATTTGGAAATGAAAAAGGATATGTTAAATTTCTTTGCATAGTACAGACCCAATTAGTACAAATAATAATAAAAATTATCATTCAAAATATACTCTATATCAAGGTCTATAGACCTTGCTCTATATTATAGCAAAATAACAATATAGGTATATAAAGTATACAAGAAGTAGCAACAAAACAGTAGGAAATAAAAAATGGCTAAATTTAAACTATATATATATATATATATATATATATATATATATATATATATATATATATATATAAATATATATACATATAAATATATATATATATATATATATATATATAGAGAGAGAGAGAGAGAGAGAGAGAGAGAGAGAGAGAGAGAGAGAGAGAGAGAGAGGAGATTTATTTATGAAATCAGACCTAGATGGCGTCTCATTCTCCAAAAACTAATACGAGTGAAATTATCAATACAGTTAAACATGTCCTTCCACTTGCATCCTTTTTATGGTCTTTCTGGCATATAAAGACCATAAAGAATCGGAAGGACATGTCTGAGGACTTTGTCCTACAGTGGGATAGTTACAGCTATTGATTTTATATCATATATATATACATATATATATATATATATATATATATATATATATATATATATATATATATATATATATTTACATCTGTATGTGTCTGTGTGTTTTAAGTATGTATGTGCGTGTCTGCAGAAAGTATGGGGGATTGAAATGTGTATTGGAATCGCAAATACTTCAAACGGCGAAATATTGAAGGCTTCATTACAAGGCTTTTCTCTCACTCATCAGGAACCCATCATTAGCTACATAATGCAATAATCGATCACGCTATTTTGTCAGTGAACCGTCCATTTTTTTGTACGAAGCTCGTTTCATACATTATACAAAAACTGGAAAAAAAAAATTCAGCGTAGTGAAAATTCTAATGGCGACGGTGATAAATGCCTCGGTGAACATAATTATCCTATTTCTATTAAAAAAAAAAAAAAAAAAAAGTTGATCATAAAAGATTAATCTCATAAATTTTCGTTTTGATACTATTATAAAAAACTAAGCATTCAAACTTATTCCTCAAATGCCAACCTACTCATCCCTGATTTAAGAAAGCCATTTTTTATATTTCCCATATCTATCTTAAAGCAAGGCAGAAAAAAAGTCTAAAATCATCTCATTTATAATTTTCAGCCAGTAGCATAGATAGCAATCTTCTCTATTTCCTTTATGATGTCACTAGCGCTTTCTCTCTCTCTCTCTCTCTCTCTCTCTCTCTCTCTCTCTCTCTCTAAGGAGGTTAACCCCTCCCATACCACACATGTCACGACTCAACTATCGGCCTCAACATCTTCGCCGCCAACAAGAAATCTGCCTCGAAATGTTTGTATTCTGGGCCCGGGATGAAAAGGCACAGTGCTTTGTCTGCACACCACAAAAGAAATAAAAGGTACAAATGAAATAGCCGAGGTTTCGAACCCGCTCGTTATAAAATGACACCATATGTTAGGCCGCTTTCGTAAATCCTTTTGAAAGACAATGGGGGGGGTTAATGGCTTTATTCTCTGCTTCTCCATCCCTTTGATTACTATTATTGTCTTTCTACGTAGTTGATATGAAAGGGAAAGAAGTATTTTTTTTTAACTAAAAATAAAAACATAAGTCCTGAGGAAATTTTGATTTCTTTTAATGAAAAAAAGAAACATATTTTACATGTTTGAAAGAGATTGTGCAGTCATATGATGTTGTTGTCTGCCTCATTAATATGATTCTTATACTTAAGTAACATCTAAAGGCGAATAAAATACGTTAATAGATATCTCAAATTATTTCCCTCTAGCTTTATTAATGTAAACGGCCAAGAATAAAAAATCCCCTCACTGTTTTTTTTTTAAATTATCTTAAACAATTAAGACTGCCTTTTTCCCATACCCTGTCTTCCTTAGTCGTCATTCGCTAATATAAGTCCATGAAAATTCTTTCTCGCTTTCCCTTATCACTAATTTTGCTCACAAATAGGAAAGGACAACTCCTCTCTCTCTCTCTCTCTCTCTCTCTCTCTCTCTCTCTCTCTCTCTCTCACTCTCTCTCTCTCTCTCTCCTCTCTCTCCTCTCTCTCTCTCTCTCTCTCTCTCTCTCTCGTCGATCTGCTGTTTAATATCAACAATATTCTTTTCTTAAAAAATCTTCATTTGCTCATTGTATCATGAAGCTACAAACCGACCTCATTTTCCTTCTTTATTGACAGCATGGGAATTTCGGGTGACAATCAGAAAGAATGTAGCAACTGTAGTCTGCATCATCTGAAAACAGCAGCTTCCGCACGGTTCCTCACGACTCCTTTCCTATCCTGCACCCACACATGTCCTTTCCCCAGGCTTCTCTTTGTATTTCGTCCATAAAGATACTGTACTCTTCACCCCACGACGTAAAACATACGCGTCTGAAACACACTTTCACTCACTAATTTACATA
This sequence comes from Palaemon carinicauda, assembly GCF_036898095.1. NCBI lineage: Eukaryota > Metazoa > Arthropoda > Malacostraca > Decapoda > Palaemonidae > Palaemon > Palaemon carinicauda. Next base: position 18,460,404 of record NC_090746.1, read on the forward strand.
TTCTCACATACTCATTATTTTCATGATGAAAAAGTAAAAAAAACCGACTCTGAACAAATTGCCTTTTACTTATTATATCCCAATACTCTACATCACATCACAATATCTTTCAACTTAATCGTTAATTTTATCTAAAACCTGGTATGCAACAAATCTTTCATTTACTTTTATTTTATTCATATATTCTTTTCCTTGGCCATACACATCAAGTTCTGCAATATCAATATATATCTGTTACCTACATTTCTTGATCAGTATAATTACTATGGTTATGTATAACACGTAAAGTACCTTTACGAACTTTCCTATTATGCAAGAAAGAGAATAATTCCCTCTCACCCATTTATATATGGAACTTTTCCGCACTCCATATATATATATATATATATATATATATATATATATATATATATATATATATATATAATATATATATAATATATACATATATATATATAATATATATATATAATATATATATATATATAATATATATATATAATATATATATAATATATATATATATATATATATATATATATATATATATTATATATATATATACAAAATTCACAAGAAATCCCATCCATTTCTGGTGTATCTTTTTCCCTGAATTAGCCCCATTACAATTTCAGCATAATTACATTTGCATGCTGTGCTTCATATAACAACTTCGCATTTGCACCTATAATATAAATATCCATTCATTATTTGAATTTCCATTAAACTCTTCTTCAATTCAACATCATACGAACTAATTCTTACTTTTCCTCGTTCATTTACTTGGTTCCTCGGGATCATTTTCTCACATGCAAACCTTCTTTCTCATGTGCTGATACCCTCAAGGGACTCCCCGCTGAACAACACCCTCAACCGCATCTTTGAATTTAGCATACCTCATAAATTCCTTCTACTTTGATGTATTGAACTCTTCCCAACTTCTTCAGCCCTTTCTCTTCTCTAACTAGATTTTTTTTTTTTTTAATTCTACAACGTTCAATTTTCATGCGTCTTTCTTTTCAACTTCCCTATGTTAGTTTATTTTTTATCCTATTTCTGTACCCTTACTCTCCAACCAAACCTACAGTAGCTACAGATTTCACTTTACCATCATTTAAGTCATAGTCAAATACATTCCCAGTCACTCATTTTTCAACTTAATCATCCATCTACTGACTACTAAACCGGTACAACAAACACTTTGCTCCACTATTTCCATTTTCCCCAGGCATCCGCATGAATGTTGGTTTGACATCTAATTTTTCCCATTATCAAACATCTTTCGAACCTCGATTCCACTAAAACCGCTTCATTCTCTTCATTTACAGGCGCTTAAAACCTACCTCTCAATCAAACTAGTAATTAAGAATAGTTCACCATCCAAAACTCCGCATAAAATTCCTCTCAAACCTCCCCATTATGTAATTGAAAAGGTAAAATAATTACTAAAAAGAATCGTGAGTTCCCACATGAACAAACCAACCAACAAACTCCCAGGTCAAATGATATACATAGAATCTGCCTTCTCCCGCAGTAAAAGACCTAGTTAATTCTAACTTAGAGGCCGACTCCCTCCTGTTCTTGAGCTGGGGCGTGATTCTAGAAGGGGCCACGGGGTGGGTACAGTATACAGACGAAAAGGAGCCACCCGCTAATTAGCAGAGGCAGGTACCTATTACCTTTACATGAACTGGGAGGATGAGGAAGCCCCCTACAACGAACGTACTTGCAACCTACATTAGGGCGGGGATCAGCAGGGAGAGAGAGAGAGAGAGAGAGAGAGAGAGAGAGAGAGAGAGAGAGAGAGAGAGAGAGAGAGAGAGGAGAGAGAGAGAAAGTAACGACTACATACGCAAGCAGTGGCATTGCTTTGTGTCGCTGATCACGACAAATGAAGTCAACGTCAAGAATGATCATGCACCATGAAGAGGATCAGAGAGAGAGAGAGAGAGAGAGAGAGAGAGAGAGAGAGTAAAGCAAGTAGACTGGAAAGACAGTTGTAACGGATTCTCTCTCTTTCTTATAATCTATCTCTTATTGCCTTTTACATTTGTCTTTTGCTTCACTGGAATCATAAATCCTACTCAAAATTGAGTTTGCTTGATTTACCATCCGTGACGGGGTGCGAGTTTCTGATACTTAGTGCAATATAGGGTAATATTTTCAAGTCTAATTAGGCCTTAATGAATGAAAGAAGATTACACTTCAAATATGATAAAAACGTGTAAATTTGGAAAAGACATTAACCATTTGTATAGCTAAATATGTTTAATTTACCAACTTACAGATGTACGCTTATATAATAAAAGAATACTTGGTATATATTTGACGATCTTCCTTTCTAAACATATACACGATCTAAATATATATATATATATATATATATATATATATATATATATATATATATATATATAACATGTATATAATACATATATATATTTGTATATATACATACACAATCACATGCGCACACACACGCATATGTATATATAAAAGTGTATATATACAGTGTATATATGTATATATATATATATATATATATATATATATATATATAATATATATATATATATATATATATATATATATATATATATCCGCTTGAGCAATGGTGCCGCCATCCAAAACGATGTTTAAATAACCACAAATTTGAATATGCTGAATAAGGTATCTCAAAATCCCACTAACGATCCGCTAGTATTTTCAATGACTTGCTTGATAGATCCCCGAATCATGATGGCGATTACGACAAGTGAAGCAGAGCTCTACCATTTTTTTATGGTTCCAGAGTTTCTTGCTATGAATATTGGGAATATTTGCTCTTGAACGTGTTTTTTGTTTTTGCTGGATTTTCTCAAATAACTATCAACAGTAATTATATTATGTTAACAAAGACACTCAACATGGCCATAGTGGCAGTTTACTTATCCAGATAAAAAAAAAAAACAAGAACAAGAACAAAACAACAACAAAAACATGCTTTTATCCGTGGCAAATGATCGAGTTATTTAAGATTTCATAATCTCCCCCAACCTCATATTGTCGATACTATTACCCGCGACAATTTGTCTCCATTTTAACAAATACCTTTCGAAACTTGCTAACAAGTTGACTTAATATGCTGGTAAATCCCTTAATTAGGAATTTTAAAATTTATAATAAGATCATAATATAAAACAGAAACCTCCTAGATAACCCAAACATAATAAGACACACCACCAGACATATCTCTTGTGACTCTTTTGACCCAAGAATATCGGTGAATTAGTTACATGGTAGTTTTGATTCTGGTCACTCCCACGATACTGAAAGGCATAAGACTAACATCCTTATCCCAAGTTGCTTTCATAAAATTCAATGCATAGGGTCAATTAGTTAATAAATAATACAGTATATGTGTGATTAAATGACTAATTCCTTGAAAAAGGACACAATTTTGAGCCAATGTTATATAAGAGCCTAAAAAGATATTTCATCATAAGCAATTAACAATTCATAGATGCAAGCACATACATCTATAATAGTGTTGAAAAATTATCTACATACAATGTATCTAACAGTATTAGCTAATACATGACAATGAAGGATACATTTGGCGTCACCTTAGGTTTATAAATTTCAGTGGGGATGAAGCGTGCATACGAAAGCAAGATCCTGAATTTTACATACTTCAGACATTACCTCAAACCATACAGTAGAAAAAAAGCCAATAGTCTTTAATTAAACGCAATTACATTTTGGAATCCCTAAACAAGAAGTTTTTAATTCACCATGAAGTTGAATAAATTGTTATAGAATGTATTCTGTAAAAATATAAAAAAAAAGCACAATTTAGCAATTAAAGGCAGGATGAGTGCAAAGTGAGTGCAAGATGAACAAGAGGAACTGAAGGAGGCAAGAGGAAGTGAAGAGAATACTAAGAAAAAGGGGGCGATAAGGAGAGTGGTTTGAAGAGGAAAACATAAGAAACAGAGAGAGAGAGAGAGAGAGAGAGAGAGAGAGAGAGAGAGAGGGAGAGAGAGAGAGAGAGAGAGAGAGAGAGAGAGAGAGAGAGAGAGAGAGAATAATCAACATAGAACATTCATTAAAACAAAAAAGAAGCAAATACAAGAACATAAAAATATTACAGTAATGAACGTTTAAATGAAAGGCCATCCTTGACCAGAACCTGAAATGAGAGAGAGAGAGAGAGAGAGAGAGAGAGAGAGGTGTCCATCCATGACTGAAGAAGGGAAAGGGGTGTGGAGGGAAGGCAGGAGGGAACGGAAGGGTTAAAGTGAAGTACACTGGATGAAGAGTATTCCGGATGGATGAGGCCGAGATCACAAGAATGGATGCGATGGCTGCAGAAGAATATGCTTCGGGGGAAGGGGGAGGGGTTGGGTTGGTAGAGGTAGGAGGGGACATGTACTCACCGATGGTGGTCCAGAGAACAGAGGGGTTAATGAAGAAAGAAAGAAAAAATGCTGAGGAGTGATAAAATGTCGAATGCAAGGGGTCATAAGAGGATTTCCAAAAGGGATCAAAGTATTCAACATCGCTGCTAAAAAAGAGTGGAATCGAATAATGGAAGAAGCATCAAATGGTAATAAACGTTGAAAGAAAAGCTGGGAGATAACGAAGCAAAAATAAACTATAAAATGTACAATGAAAAACGAAAGGGAATATAGACATTTGGAGAAAAAATATGAGGAAGAAGATTGTAGAAACACAATGGCTTCGAGGAGAAAAGGGACTTAGTTTAAAAAAGCGGATTGAGAGAGAGAGAGAGAGAGAGAGAGAGAGAGAGAGAGAGAGAGAGAGAGAGAGAGAGAGAGAGATAAAAGAAGCACAGGTGTCGAGGGTAAGCGAGTGTTGACCCAAACCGAGAATCGTGACTGAACCCCAAAGTGAGACGACCACTGCATGGTAAGAGCAAGAATAACAAGGACGGGATAAATAACGACATGGAGTGTTGATCGGAGAATGAATAAGAATAGAGATAATAAGAAGAAAAAAATATGAGAGGAAAGGTTACGGAATAAAAATTTCGAACGCAACGGTAAAAGAATTCTTACAAGGGTAAGAATGAACATTCTTCTTTTATTTAGTTACACCCAGGATAAGATATATAAACAGAATGGAGTAACTTTTGGAAATACTGATGCTTTCAATATTGATTTAATTTTAAAAATAGTATTTAATACTGCAATATTAATCTATAAAATCGTAAAAACACGGTTCTCATTATTATCATTGACAAAGAATGTGGTACCCGTTTAGTAACAAAATTTACAAGTAATTCTTCTTTACACAAAATGATAACCCATTAACATTGTCACCCTGCTGTTTTATGAAAAAGGAAAAGAAAATTTGGCGACCACGGAAATAATGTACAATTCCTAACGGCGAACACATCTTTCATTGCCCGGTTTCTAGAGGTATAAACATGTCTAATTTAGTTACTCTTAATTTCAAATGATTTTCATTTCTTTTATATAAAATTACATCACATAAACGTTACATAAATTAATGTTAATGTTGACAGGCTTTTTGGTAAACTTACTCAGCCGTCAACTGATTTATATATATAAAAAAAAACACGAACCATTGTTCGTCGGTTACTCCACCAGAAATCCTATTTCTTAGTGAGTCCGGTATTTTGTCAGAAAATTATCTTACAATTTTCCAACCATACTTCGAATAAAAACAGAAATAAAGCGTAAAGTGGTGGAATGTAATAACATACAATAAGCTGGCCAGGCAGAAAAAAAAACTTTTGAAAGTCAACGAGTTAAAATGTAAATTTGGAATAGTATCCCTCTGGTCTCTGGTCTGGTCTCCCTCCAGCTTATTTTCCCTGGTTTAGACCCCACCATTGTCTAGTTCTCAGCAACCATTCACGCTAATGTGAACAAGGGTAAACTGCAGTTTCTGAACGCCTTCCCCTCCACAAAAACTCCCGTCCCGTAAAAACAAACCCCCTTTCTGTCAGTTCCCTAACCCCTCCCCTCGCACGTTTCATTCTGTCGGTCCCCCCTTTATAAACAAACCCCTTGGTCTCAACCCTTAGTGCCGTGTGCCTCTTTAATCCTGTCTTCAAATTCTCGAGTTTCCTGTCCATGT
>NC_090746.1:18476511-18482242 GCF_036898095.1 Palaemon carinicauda
AACATTGTTTCCTCCTTCAATGTGTATCGTTCAAGTTTCTTCCATTTTCATTTCATAACCAACGACGTATGTTAATCCCTCACTAGCGATACTAAACCTCTATCGTATTCATAAGTTAACAACCCCCTTTCCCCCTCTTTTTCTCGATGCTTTCACTACAAAAGCAGCTATTTCATCCGCCCACAACTCCATTGTTGGCGGGCACGGTCGGGTTCCATAGTTGGCGTGGGAACATTTGGGTTTCTTTTGGTGATGGAACGCAAGGTCCTTACAGCAGGAATGAAGTCGGTCGATTAGTTTAATGGGTGCGGAAGCCTGTGACAACAAGGTTATACAAAAAGGACTATATTGGGTATTATGATGCGTAGAGAGATTTTTTTATTAGATGTAACTACGGCCTTTCGTTCGAATTAAAAAATTCCTTTTTCTAATATTTCAATTTTAACGGTGAATATGATCTTTTATTTTGGATAAAAACAAAAAAATTTCGATTCAGGTAAATCTGAGCAAAGACAATACAGATAATGATCTTAAAGTAACAGCGCTTATTTGCACAGTATTTTGTTTATAATAATGTTAATAAAGTCCGCCACATGATCACAAAAGGCGCAGAACCAAAGTTTTCATCAATAGGCGACGAGGACAATACAGTTCACTCCCAACCATGGATTGCCTGAGAAAACTGCAAGATAACAAGCTACCCAGAAGATTGAGAAATTTCAAAGACGAATACAAGCAAGCAAGCGCACACACTCATGCAATACTGAATATGATACAACTGTACTGTTTTGCCATGATTAAACATATTGCAATACGGGATATGCAAAAACCGTGAATTGATTAAACTCCTAGCATCTGATCTCGTTGCTGCTACAAATCACTATTATATATATATATATATATATATATATATATATATATATATATAATATATATATATATATATATATATATATATATTATATATAATGTATATATGTATATATACAGTATGTGTGTGTGTGTATACACTTCCTATTGGAAATTCAATTAACTAATGTAGGCACGTGACTTGAGATGGTATAGCATTTACTTTACGTTTGTCAGGACGTTAATCACTCCCAGCCTACCATTCACCAGTCCAGTCCAGTCCAGTAGCTACAAATAAGTACCAGCACCTACTGGGGTCAAGAAAAAGGAAGTGTTGCTGAAATTCTGACCCCTAAAGTTTAGCTGAAAAGATGTTACAAAGGCCTTACTCTTCTGGAGTCACCCCTGCCGAGGGAGATTTATGAGCAAGACAAAAATCCATGCTGGCCTATTGGAAACGTCCTTGCCTAGTGATCTGCCGGATTGAGGTTCGAACCCCCCCCCCCCCTTAAGCTCGATTGTTTCTTGCGGTGTCTACAACCTCACCATCCTTGTGAGGTCAGGATGGGGATCTGGGTGAGCCTGTAGTCTACCTGCCGAGTCATCAACAGCCATTGCCTGGCTCTCCCTGGTCCTTACTTGGGCGGAGAAGGGGCTTGGGGGGCTGAGCATACGTAGGCTATATATGGTCAGTCTCTAGGGCATTGTCTTGCTAGCTAGGACATTGTCACTGTCCCTTGTCTCTGCCATTCATGAGCGGCCTTTTAAACCTTTAAATACCCTCTGACGGAAATACGAAACTTTTTCAGGTCCTGTCCCTGTCAGACTATTATAAATAGGGCCAAGGTTTTATCATAGTAATGACTTATGCACAAAAGCAAAACCCATTTCAAACCACTGCCGCAATTTTAGCTAACTTCTTTCATTCAATTAATAAAAGAAACAGAAGCAATATATATATTTTACACGCGCACACACACACAAACGAACGCAATCACGCAAACACACGCTAATAAGCTACATTAATCAGGACCTCACGCAGCCAGACATTTGATATATCAAGCATTAATTTGTACATAAATCAACCTGCCGAGATACAAGCCTTTTTTTTCCCAAGAGGAATTTTGGCAGACATCATGCAGCTGGCAGTCCACCAACACACCTAGGGCCAATCCGTCAGGAGCCCTCGGATTTTCAGCTCTTCAAAATACTATTGCGAAGGACGCAGGCTTTGAGAAGAGATATGATTTATCCCTTTGGGTCAAAAGTTAAAATAACACTTAGTTTTTATTCAGATTTATATTCATATTCTTACACATTTTACTGTAATATCTAGAGCCCACAGACAAACAGATTATATATACATACATATATATATATATATATATATATATATATATATATATATATATATATATATATATATATATATATATATAATTTATATATACACAATGAAAACCAAATCAAATCAAAAGTTTGCACAATAAAACGATACTGATGATACCTCTTTTATTAAAGGCAAAGGGAAATTAAGCTAAGATAATTTCAACGAGTTGCCTAAGCAATTCCGATGACTCTTCACTATTATCAACAACACACTTCGCTGAAACTCTAAAGAGCTGCTCAGGTTTTGTGTTGATCATATTTATGTCTTTGGTATTACAATAATCAAATTATAGTCATAATAATTACACCAAAGAACAGATGGAAATCACCTGATCAGGGGGCAATAGATCTCTACCAGGGAAGTAATTAAAAAAATAAAATAAAACTAGAAAATAGATAGCAAAACTTGCTTCTTCGATGCCTTATTAAAACTGGCTTCAAAATTATTCATGGTAAAATTTCTAAAGGAGAATACGAACATATACATATTTAACAGGAGAGAGTACGAGTGACTTAATGGCCTCAGGACTAAAATGAACTGAAATGAATCCTATGGATTGTTATGGCTTGAACCCATTTACGGAAAATCCCTGCCTGTTGACTTGAACAATGACGAAGACGTAAATGATTTTAGTAACCTCATCTTTAAAAACTTAATGAAAACTGGTAGTCCAACATAATGTGACAAAAAATATATAGTCGAATAAATAATACACTCATATATCCCTACTTGTTAATAAATAGATAATTAATCGCATACATTGCTTTACTAATAATTGCGTACATTGATGAAAACTAACTAAGAATTTTGGTAATTCCACTTCAGGGGCAATATCTAATATGAAAAGAAATTCTCCTCTTCGGGCTAACATCTGCTGGGGGACATCATGCCATAAACACGACCCCTTTGTTAATGCTCATAAGATGAGCCGTGACAACTGCACTAAAACATGTTTTTTAATTTAGTGAGTGCCAAAAATACCGCAAAACAGGTAAATTTGAACGGAAAATATTCACATCTCGTGCTTTGCAATATTACCGAATCCAAACTGTAAATATAAGTATTAATAATTGATACATGTAGTTTCACAGATTCGATAATTATGCGACAGAATCAACTTATCTAATTTAGACAGAGGAAAGAGAGTAATTCAATTTCAGGCCATTAAATATAGTTACGTTTTAGAAGAAACGTGATGGTTACAAAATAATACATCTGGCAGCGACCATCTATACATAAATTTCGTTATTAGCTACTTAAGTTTGCATTCGTATATAGGCCTAGTTTGTGTACTCTTATAGTGTGATTATGTCCACATTAGATAATTATTCATATTAATGACAATCTCATGCATACTCTGCAAAAAACATTATCAATAAGTATAAGCTTGCGTACACATATTTGTCCGTAAGTAATCTCCACATACAACTGCCTACATGACTTCAATAATAATAATGTTCCATTCCTAATAAGGGTGGAAATATGTATGCACATTCACACTCAACTTAGTTGTAAAAAACTTTATCAGTGACACTGTGCGTCCGTGATATCATACCAAAACCACGAGACTTACTTTGAAGCCAAAACACTGCATATATTTTTCATGGAAATCCAAATTAGCGAAAGAGAATGCCACAGTAAAAATAACCTTTTCCCTTGCCCTTTCTTTTCTCGTTTTAAAAACATTTTAAATACGCTATATTCCCCATACTTTGAGGTCTTAGATCTTTGAGCTCTATACTCTCAACGTTTCACTTTCCCCTAAGTTTGTTTAAGCTTTTGATTCCTGTTAACGTTCAGGGAAGCTCTTTTTAGTAACTTTCTTTTCAGTTTAAGTCAAAGACTTACTTGAAAAGTGGCAGTGACTTTTAGCTTGTTTTTTCGTTTTTTTCTATAAAGTAACAATATATTAGGAAAAAAGGTTTCTTGTTGAGTTATATATATATATATATATATATATATATATATGTATATATATATTATCAATTAGAGAGAGAGAGAGAGAGAGAGAGAGAGAGAGAGAGAGAGAGAGAGAGAGAGAGAGAGAGAGAGGAGTAGCCATAATTTCAAAGTGTGTAATTGACTTAAGATGACATCCACAATGTTAACAAAAAACACTGTAATCGACGCATTTCTGTTTTAAAGATCTCTCATGAATGCCGGAGGCAATAGACAGTGACAATTCCCTAGAGACTGACCATAGCTCAAGGGTTCCTCTCCACCCATCTAAGACTAGGCAGGGCCAGGCAATGGGTGCTGATGACTCTGCAGGTAGACCTATAGGCTCCCCAACCACTCGCCACCCTGAGCTCACAAGGATGGTGAGGTTGCAGACACTACAAGAAACTATGCAGCTTGAGCGGGTCTCGAACCTCAGTACAGATGACCACCAGTAGGGGCGTTTGACAAATAGATCGGAAAAAACTGACAAAAGACAATGTCAAAAACTCAATATAATCTTATAGTACTCTTGACTTACCCTCAAGAAACTTAAGACTCATCAAGTCGATGTAATATGCATCCACTAGTTCTTGTTATCTTATAAGGAGGCTTCAACTTGCTCTGAATCAATTAGAGATTAGGAAAAACATTCTTTTGAGAATGCAGCAGCGCACACGGTTGAATTCCTCCTCGTAATCTCTGGATATACTTCACTCAAATATTCCTCTTGAAATATTTCCAAAAGGGAGGAAACGTCTGCCTTGAACTGCTTTGACCAACCTTATCATATTCCCTTTTGAAATGTCAAAGGCAAATGTACAAAACTGCATTGGCAAAGGAGCTCAACGCCGAGTGAGGGCCAAGGGTAATTCAGAGGGGAGAGGGGAGGGCGAGGGAGGAAGGGTATAGGTTCAAAGGGGAAGAAAAGTAAAAGAAATCTGACGGATAGAGAGAGAGAGAGAGAGAGAGAGAGAGAGAGAGAGAGAGAGAGATTCAGCTCATTCCTAAACACTGTATACGAGGTCCGATTTTTTTATTGCCCTCGTAACGGTCTCATTTATTCAAATAGGTTTCCAAGGTCGATTTCTGGGTTGGTATCGGCATCATTGTGCCTATTACATCCCGGAATAAGTTGCTACTTTAAAAATGGGTCACGTTTGTTTCTGATGTTTTCTCTCTCAGGGACAGCTGCTGACGATTCAGATATGTTTTATCCGCATACTCATTTATATATCGGGCGTAAGGCTGGTAGGAGGTATCATGAGTTAATGTTTTAATAAATTAGAAATATTCGGATAAACAGTTAAAACTACTCATAATTACTTACTGCTACTAAAATTTTCACTGGGAAATAACTATTATAGGTGAAGCTGTGGTCTACTGTACACATACACTTTTCAAAATAATTTACCCGTACTCTCTGACCTACAATTTACTAATTTGATTGCATTAAGAATAAAAGATGACGAAGATATAAGAGTAGAGGGGAGTAACTCAAATAGTTGACATAAGTAAAGTAACAGGACGAAAGTCAAAGGCTAGGGAGAGAAG
>NC_090746.1:18487742-18520242 GCF_036898095.1 Palaemon carinicauda
GTACAAATTTAACGATGACCATGAAGGACCTGTTGATATAACAAAATACTAAGAAATAAAGTTATTTAAGTTAGAAAATACATAAAAAATAATGTGAAAAGTTACTGGAATAATAAATTTAAATGAGAGAGAGAGAGAGAGAGAGAGAGAGAGAGAGAGAGAGAGAGAGAGAGAGAGAGATTAACTTAGTCAGCCTGAACAAAATGTAGTGCTAATATGAACCCCAAAATTTCGAATTTAGTTGGAGAGAGAGAGAGAGAGAGAGAGAGAGAGAGAGAGAGAGAGAGAGAGAGAGAGGAGAGAGAGAGAGAGAGAGAGAGAGAGAGAGATTTAGAACTAATAACTTAGTCAGCCTGAACTAATTTTTATTAATATAGACCACAAAATTTCGAATCCAGTTGTCGAATGCATTCATAAGATTCAATAAACTATGATTGCAAAAGGAAATAGAGAGAAAGCAAAGCTTCGCGCAGTGATGAGGCCGAGTGGAGTCCAAATCTTTTATGAAGGCTAACTGTCAATTCATGCATGAATACAACTCCAAATTCTCCTGTTTGTGACCCTGATGAACAAAGAGTGGTTAAGCTTGCAAGCAACTCGTGGAGCAAAACAATTCGGTTTATACAATAAACATATAAAATAGACTCCCTCCTACGCAGATACAAACCAATTGCTGCCTAAGATATTTTGTTGTTACGTTGTTTTCTTCCTATCTGTTGCGCACAGTCTTATGAATATACTGTACACAAACATACACCAGTACATACATAATTATATTTGTATATGTATATACATAAATATATTTGTGTATTGAATCATACACATTATATATATATATATATATATATATATATATATATATATATATATATATATATATATATATACATATATTTGTATACATATATACATATGTATGAATTTACATATATGTACCCTGAAGAAGTGAACGTAATACAAGAAAGCACTTGGTACCTGGTCTTTTACTTTCCTGTTTCCTGTAGATTTTACACTTTAATATCTTCCACGTGCAGTTTTATGACAGATAAGTAATGTATATATATATATATATATATATATATATATATATATATATATATATACACACACACACATATACATATATATACACACGCACAATATATACAACAAAAATGCAGCCGTTTCTAGTTCACTGCAGGACAAAGGCCTCAAACATGTCCAAATTCAATTCAAAGGTTGGCCTTTGCGGATTGGTGATGGTGGGAGAGACTATTCTAATGGCTCACAGCAAACCAACCTAGTATGGGTGGCCCTCACTAGTAGAGCTTTGCTGATCATGCCATACACAAACCATCACACCATGTTAAGGTATCCCCACTCAGAAAGACTATAGGGTACACTCAAGCACACTATTCTATTCTAATTCTCTTCTTTTAAGTTTTCATATATAAGATTTATTTTAATGTTGATACCGTTCTTAAAACTTGATTTTAATTGTTCATTATTTCTATTGTAGTTTATTTCCTTGTTTCCTTTCCTCACTAGGCTATTACTCCTTGCTTGAGCCATATGGCTTACAACATCTTGCTTTTCCAACTAAGGTAGTAGCTCAGATGATAATAATAATAGTTAATATATATACATATATACATATACATATATATATATATATATATATATATATATATATACATATATATATATACAGTACACACACACACACACACACATATATATATATATATATATATATATATATATATATATATATATATATATATATACTGATGTTGGGAAGGGAAACAATATAATGAAACCTTTTCTCATTCTCTCAGCATAAAAATTGTTTTCCAAGACACGTCCTTTTGTTCTAGAAGTTGTTGCCCAGAGTTAGCAACTTGTCTCTCAAAGGCTGGAACGTGAAAACACAACCTTCAAATGCCAGTGCTTTTTATTATTATAAAGAACAGAATACAAAAAAAAAATTTATAATTCTGAGATCAAGAAAATTCACTGCTTAGAAAAGCCAGTTTTCACATATATAATTATCCTTTCCTGCAGGATAGAAATGACTCTGGGATCTTCGTTCCTAAAACTCTGAAATTTTATCATTAATTAAAAATTTTCTTCATTGCCTGCAATGCAGCCGAAAGTAGGGCTCATTTTTTTTCCCCTAGTTATTCACTTATTCATAATTTCTTGTATTTACGCATTGCCTCAACCGACCTCAGGATGTATATCACACTATGCAACTCGGTCTTACACTCTCATGCTACTGTTTACTATCTACATATTAACTCGGTCGGTGTTTAAGCACGGCATACTTAGCTCATTTACATTGCCGGCTGGTACGCACGAATTAAATTAAATCACGTTGGATTACATCATTATGTAAATGCTAAATAGTCCACCTTGGATAACTCGGAACAGCCTAGAAAATATTCTTTACTTTTTCACCATAACAAGGCGATGTCTTGTATAATTATCGCAGTCTTAAAGTTACACTCATAAACAAGCACTATACTCATTTTTTTTTAATAAGGCGCATTTGCACTGACACTCAGCGGTGCCCTTTTAGCTCGGAAAATTTTCCTGCTATCTGATTGGTTAGAATTATCTTGTCCAACCAATCAGCGAACAGGAAACTTTTCTGAGCTATAAAGGCACCCCTGCGAGTCCATGCAAATCTGCCTTTTAAAAAGAATTGACTATAGTTATTTCCCTGAAAAGGAAGTCGCTAGTGATATTAAGTACTAGATTTTCAGGGATGAGGACGCCACCCTTAGGTCAACAGAAGCACGATGGAATATTTTCAGTAAATAGGTCCAAGTTGTTTAATATAAGTATCAAATGCATATCGACATACAAACATATATTGTTGTGATCAATGCTAGAAAGCAAACAAAAAATAAATATCTAATGCTAGAAAACCAAGATTTTGGATCACGAAAGAAACATAGGCAATCAAAACGTGGTACTTTTCAACATATACGCTTATAATCTGTGGCGGGGTTACCTAAAATAGATTAAACTATCTGTAGACATTTCGAACAATATAGATTAGAGAGGCATAAGAAAAAATATCACAAATCCTCTTAATTGATGCACAGAATCATGTACTGTGAATACCGTTCTTAACAAATCACAAGTGGAGACTATAAAGAACGACCCCCACCCCCCAAAAAAAAATAAAAAAACATGATAATGGTAAAAGACGATGTATCCGATGAAGGGAACGAAGAAGACATTAATATTCCGCCGTATAAAATATGGCAAACTTTCGAGTCTCCAGCGGATTTAACGTCGAGCAAAAGGGATCGAACCCTTCACGCTGTGATCCTTTAGGCCTATGGCAATCGAAGATAACATCCGCGTCGCTGAGGAAACCCCATTTCAGACTATAGAAATAAATCATATACCATTTAAGGGACTCTTCCGAGCGTAAGGAGCTTTACCCGGATCACCATATCCGATTCCGTAAAGCAAACGGCTTCCCCACAAACACATATAAACGTAATATGTTGACCCCAGCCATCTCTTCTTCAGTTTTTTTCGGCTTTTTCTTTACTGATATACAGCTTCTTTTTATGGCCATATCCATTATCGACAGTTTCAGGAACTCTCCGGGAGTTAATATATGGCCCTATAACTGAGAATTACCAAGTTGCACATCTAGTAGATGGAACGCCTTTTTTTTCCTTTTTTACGATGGTTATACTTTCAAAAACTTGGTTCAAAGGTTTAGAAAAGTTCCCAAAAATGGCTTGTGCCAACCGCAACCGTATAAGGACACGTTTTAAAAACCGGTTTACCCTAATATGCCAGAGGTCAGGCAGTCCACAGTTGAAATGGTGAAATTAACTTGTTTGTAGCCTTCATATTAAGAGGAAGAAGAGACTGTCCCTATAACTGATACTTTCTCACAAAGAAGCAAATGGACAGTATATTCGTTAATAACTTAATCTTCAAAACGAAGATTAAGAGAGAAGTCTATGACTAACTATTTTACATTCTCAAAAAGGCGAGGGGAGGAAATCTGTAGTGCAACCCTTTCAAAAGCAGAAAATGGTATTAATATTGGTATTAAGATGATCACTTGAAGATCAAACTAATCTTAATTCTAATATTTCCTATTGACTTAATGGGCCACCTGCCTATTCCAAGTATAAATTTACTGCACGATTAAATCTAACATACAATTAAATTATCATACAAATATATAACAAATTTAAATTAAGCCCAATCAAATATTCACAGAATCCATCTCCCTATAGTGAATGCCGCTTATCTGTACGTCCCAGTATATATAATAAAAGTTTATATATGAAAATTTAAAAATAAAATTTAATTCTCAGAAAACTCTAGCTATATATATAATGAAAATAGAAGAAATTGGACGACGAATTCAAGGAAAGATGGAACAGATATGTGACAAATATGATCAACATTTTTAATAGAGAGAGAGAGAGAGAGAGAAAAAAAAAAACACGAGACATAACTACGTTTGCATGAATTAATGAGGCGAGAGGTGCTTTATGTCATGTGTGACTAATGGTCACAAACAAGTTGGACGGGGAACTGATGACCTTCTCTATCGCATTTGAAATAGGAAGTCGTTGAGGTTAACATTTCTAATGAGCAATGTTACCATGACATGTACAGGTATCATTTTCAGTAAGTCGTGTGGGTTAAATGTAATATTCGTCTCTATTAATGATATGCAACAAAAGATATCGTAGCAAATATTAAATTGTAAATCTTATTATTATTGATGTTTGTAAAGTGCAAGTTTAAAAATTGATGTTCGATATTGTAAAATTTCAAATAAGAAACAAATATGCATGAACACACATTATATATATATATATATATATATATATATATATATATATATATATATATATATATATATATATATATATATTATGCATAAGGACATGTCTCAGGGCTTCGCGTCCTACAGTGGACTAGAAACATTGCATTTATTGCTGTTGTATTTACAACAACAACAACAAATGCAGCCGTTTCTAGTCCACTGCAGGACAAAGGCCTCGGACATGTACTTATTCATATATGCGTGCGCGTGTTTATGTATATGTGTGCGTATAATTATCAAAGACAATACAACAAACGCAAATTAAGACTCGATATAATTACCATAATTTTCAAACTACTCTAGTTGAACGCTCTCATAATAGTGAAAAGACTCATTAAGGACAGATGAATGAGTAGACAGGTGGGCTAGTGAAGGGGGAAGGGAGAAAGAAAATGTTGGCAGATTTTTGTTTTCTGTTTTAAAAGTGGGGAAAGAAATTCTTAAGGAATGAGACTGTTAGCTTTCGTGCAGCTATTCTGCAGTACGATTCAATCCCCAAGATTCATCTAACTATCAAGCGTGTATATAGTCAGCATAGCCACAATAAGGAATAATCTGAACACGTTCGGTTGCTTGGGAACTCAAAACTCTGCAGCTTTTGCTGGACCAGAAGTAACCGAAAAATTCATGACAGTCACATGAATAATGAGAGAGAGAGAGAGAGAGAGAGAGAGAGAGAGAGAATATCACAGCAAATAAAGACTATACAGGTTTGACATTAGACAAACAAGGTATATAGAAGGGACGGATATGAAATCTAAGAGATGTGAAGCGAGAAGTGGGAGGATCAAACGAACGATATTCCCCTACCTCACGCCTTCATTCTCTCTCTCTCTCTCTCTCTCTCTCTCTCTCTCTCTCTCTCTCTCTCTCTCTCTCTCTCTCCACGCGACAGAACTTTAACGGCCAGAAGCCCCACCTGTCAGACTGTTGAATCCAGCGCAGTCATCTGTACGATATTAACGACAGAATCATTTGCAGGCCGTTATTACACTTTTCAGGGAAGAGCTTCAAATCATGCGAACACTTACGGATGTGACTGTGCCTAAGGTTCTGTATCATTAAGAGTTTACTACCATTTTCCCTCTTAATATAATATACCGTGAGGTTTTATTTAGTGTTTCATAGTTTTTTTAATATATTTAATTTTAATAGTTTTATACATATTTCTTTAGTCATTTTCAATATTCAATAATGGATAACTAGGTCCATATCTCTTGAATTAAATGTACATCTATATATTCCCTTTTGGAATATCAGAGCAAGAGTAAAAATAGCATATTAACATGACCGCTTTCATTGTAACAACCACCACCGAAATTTTGGTGGAAGGACTGTTTCTTGATCGTCCACTTGTTTGGTATGGGGTGGGGGTATTGTGGGGTTTTAGCATCGGGTTTGGGGTAAGAGGTTGGGGTTGGTTTAAGTTGCCGGATATCCTGTTAGAACATCCCTGGCGTCAGAAGCGATTTGAGGTCGGCTTAGTGGTCAATATACCAAAGATATTAAAACAATGATACTGTCGATTCCATACGTGGTAAGAAAGAACATCATAAACAGTGGACTTATTTACGTGTACCGGTAATTTGATAATGTAGTTGTACTTTTTTTTATAGATGTATAATTACATAGTTTTTCTTTCTTTTACTGATGTATGCAAAGCTAGTTAAAATGACGTGTCCCTTGAAAAGGAGTAAGTAATTAATTTCACTAAACATTCCATTAATCACGTAAAGCTAAATGCTGACCACTATTTGTGTCGTATTAGGGAGGGGGAAGATCAGAGGAAGGCAAAGAATTAGATGGCGAGATAAGTTAAATGGTAAGGAGATGAAAAAGTTTGGTGGATGAGGGCGCCTTTACTAGAAGACATTGGAGAGGGCGCATCACGCAACCGACCCCTTAATTATTATTATTATTATTATTATTATTATTACTAGCCAAGCTACAACCCTAGTTGGAAAAGAGAGATGCTATAAGCCCAAGGGCTCCAATAGGGAAAAATAGCCCAGTGAGGAAAGGAAACAAGGAAATAAATAAATGATGAGAATAAATTAACAATATATCATTCTATAAACCGTAACAACGTCAAAATAGATATGTCCTATAAAAACTATTAACGTCAAAAAAATGTAAGGATAGCGGTGGGAAAAAAGAAAAAATATACTGAAAATACTTGAAGTATTTCATACTAGTCATAAATTTCATTTCTCCTGAATATGACCTCAAAATTAACGTTATATGATTGTTGTATTTAATGCTGCTCAAGGTATGCACACAACTTGTAAATAATGTTTGGTGTAAAGTTGGAAGAGTACGTAATATATTGTCAATGCCAAACAAGAAGTTATATCAAACAATGAAATGCGTAAATGTCAATTAAATCAATCTTATCAAAACAACGTTTCTCTCATTGAACAGTAAATATGATTTTACCTCTCAGCATAATCTCTTTTTTCAAACAATATGGTATGGAAAAGTATTATCATACATCTGAAATTTTAGTCACATTTCGAGAGAATCAAATACTTAATTTATAAGAGAAAACTATGAAACTTGACACGAGCTTCGAATAAGTTTTAAAGCGGTTTTTTTTTTATTATTCTTTATATCAAGAGCACAATTCACCTCTCTCTCTCTCTCTCTCTCTCTCTCTCACACACACACACAAAATTATAGTTTGCCCATATTATCAAATGCTCTTTGGCCTAATCATATGGTAGCTAGCTATGAAACACTCTCTCTCTCTCTCTCTCTCTCTCTCTCTCTCTCTCTCTCTCTCAAATAAGGTATTATCCAGATGTAATTTAACGTCGCACTACGAGGAAAGAAGAACGGAGCTAAAAACAGTTAATTTGTTGCCTGTTCTAATTAAAAGCGGCGAACTCAGAGTACAAGGAGATGTTCTTATTGACTTTTTCGCTTAATTATCTCTTTGACGCCAACTCAACTTCAAGAGAGAAATCTACTTTGATGGAAACTTTGGCAAAGAACATCACTCATTGGCTTCAAACGTTTAGACATTTTTCCTATGTGCTAACTTTAATTCCTAATAGTTCATAAGGGTTTTAGCATAATTGAGTTATTCAGTTAATAAGTTTATTAACGTATATTGAAGTTTTTGAAAATTTGGTTTATAAGGATCTGTACTTTTGTCTACCTTTTCAGTTTGCTATGTATCACACAGACAGACAGACAAACAGACATACACGCACGCGCGCACACACACACACACACACACACACACATATATATATATATATATATATATATATATATACATACACACACATATATACACACATGCGTGTTTGCACGTATGAGTAAATCTATAAATAGATATTCCAAAACGTCCCTTCTTATGGAATGGCTTCTGAAGAAAAAGTCAGTAATAGTTAAGATATTAATACTAAAGAATTGAGATAGTTTAATACTGGATTCTTCTCTGTGATGACCCTTTTCTTTGTCTAACATGTTCCGTACACGCTCTCCTCTTTATTCACACATCAAACAACACTGGCTGTTGTAACTGTTTAGTGGTTATTTTCTTACAAGTATGAGTAGAGACGTTTTAACCATAGAAAGCATATATTCTAAGAACACCTAACCAATGTTCTCTAGTCTTGGGAAGTGCCATAGCCCCTGCATTATGATCTTCCAGTCTTGGGTTCGTTTTCTCTTTTTTAAGAGTACATTAAAGCACAATCTAGTAATTATAATTTTCCTTTTTTTGAGGTTTGTTGGGACGGATACTTGTGAAGGGTTATAAGGGGTTACCATATTCTTATCTTTGCCCTTCATCTTTGATCTTCATTTTCAAAACCATCACTACTGTCCTTCCCAGTTGATAGTCTGGTTCTGATAAACTTTTGTTACCTATCCTTTAAAGTTTATTCCATACTTCTCTGTTGCTTTGAAGGGGCTGGTCTACATTTCCTAATTGGGGTCCCAAGGTTTGTAACACCACGCTTTACCAACTAGAGTCGCAACTTGACTAGTAATGATAATAATAATAACCCGTCTGGACCTAAGGTGCAACCAACCACAGTCTATCAAATATCAAATACATCTGTCTCAATGGGATTTCCAAACAAAAGCTGACTGCCTCCAAAATGGGACGAAAAATCTTTCACTGTAGGGTTAATTGCCTAAAACAAAAATATACTTGTGCCTGTGTTTGTATGTATGTGTATGTACTGTGTGCATATAAACACACACACATACATTATATATATATATATATATATATATATATATATATATATATATATATATATGCATGAATATATAATCGTCATCATCATCACCACCAGCCATTACTACTTCACTGCAGAGCAAATCCCTCAGACATGTCCTTCCACTTGTGTTAATTAATGGTCTTTCTTTAACAGTGTATACTCGTACATTTTCATAGTTCGTCAATCCATCGTCTTCTCCTCTTTCCCCTACTTCTTTTGCAATATTCAGGGACCCATTCTGTTATTCTTTAAGTCCATCTATTATCGGTCATTCTTATTTTACGTCCATCCCATATCCATTTTTTTATATGTTGTTAGAATACCCACTACTTTAGTTCTCTCTCTCTCTCTCTCTCTCTCTCTCTCTCTCTCTCTCTCTCTCTCTCTCTCTCTCTCTCTCTCTCTCTCTCTCTCTCTCTCTCTCTCTCTAAATATATATATATATATATATATATATATATATATATATATATATATATATATATATATATATTTATTCATACATATATATATACATATATATATATATATATATATATATGTATATATATATAAATGCATGGTTATAAAAAATACGTGTACTTTGACAAACACTTACATATATATATATATATATATATATATATATATATATATATATATATATATATATATATGTGTGTGTGTGTGTGTGTGTGTGTGTGTAGTTATGATCATGAAAATGGTCATATCTTGAAAGATCAAACGACTTCTGAGAATGATACCAAGAAATGTCATTCTACAGATCAGCAACAGCTGTACAGTTGGGGAGGGGTAACAGAATTGGAATATTAGATTTTTCTGTCATCTGTTTACTCTATTGATAATATGAAGCTACCATTTAAATCATATATATATATGTGTGTGTGTGTGTGTGTGTGTTTATGTAACGGAAACTTTTTCAAATTAATTGTAAAATCTTATTGCCTGGAGGATAAGATTGAAGACCAAAGTATCTGGTTATGCACAAAGTGTGTTACCTTATAACATTTTATAAATTCACATACAAATATCCATCTATCTATCTATCTATATAGATATATACATAAATATAGACAGGGTATATATTCATATATGCATACAGTGTATATACATCCATATTCATACTGGTAACAAAGAACCATAAACTTGCTCAAACTGAAGATAGCAAAATGCTCGTATTCTGTACAAAATAATCCCTCAGAAGTTACTGAAAATAGATAGAAAAGTTTTCACAGCAAGTATAGGGGGAATACCTGGCAGCAAGCCAATGTCGTTATTCTTCGCAAAACTTATACCTATTTTACATACATTACCATTTGAAGATAAACTTAACATTACCTTCCCACTATGCATTCGAGATTGTAGTTTCTCTACTGCGCGTGCGTTTTCATCACATACACCCAACCACAAACACACACGTATATGTAATATATATATACATATATATATACATACATATACATATATATACATACATATACATATATACATAATTATATATATATATACTGTATATATATATATATATATATATATATATATATATATATATATATATATATATATATATATATATATATATATATATATATATATAGTCTGAGTGATATCGCCTGAGGCTCTGATCCCGAGGTCGTTAAGAGAATCCAGACTTTAATGTATTAAAATATATAGCTTATTTGATATATATATATATATATATATATATATATATATATATATATATATATATATATATATATAGCTTGAGATAATAGGGATATTATGTGTTTGTATACAAATGTATGTTAAAATATTACAAACTAATACGCTAATATGGATACTCACATAAAATATCTTTGTCGTAGACAGAGTCAATATTTACTTTGGTCGTTGCGTCAACCAGTCGGGCAGTAAGACAATATAACTAAATATACCTAACCAGATGACAGGGTTTGTAATCTTTTGACATTAACAATCAGACAAAATTATAAGCAAACATACACAGACTCTCAGGCCTTCCCCCTTCGTTTCTACCATCGTCCATCGTTCCAAGAACATTTAGTATTTACAAGGCTAATTTCGGTTCTCATTCGCCCCTTGTCTCCCAAAAGGGAGACAGATAAAGAGACGGAAGAAGAGGTTAATTGGCTTAATCAAGGGCTTGGGATCCCCAAAGAATAGGATGGGATGCTTGCTGTAGTAGGCCTTTAGAGTCAGCCATCTTTCGACAACCGAGTGGAAAACACTTAGATGCAATGGAGAGGCGACGCTACAGAGAGAGAGAGAGAGAGAGAGAGAGAGAGAGAGAGAGATCTGGAAACTGAAAACCAAAAATAATTAAACAAAACATGCAAATCAATTAGCAATCGGTAAAAACAATTACAAGAGAGAGAATGAGAGAGTGAGAAAGAGAAAGAGAGAATGACAACAAACAAATGAAGAGAGAGAGAGAGAGAGAGAGAGACCTAAGTATAACAACAAAATAGATGGGCATCTCGAATACCTTCTTCCCACCTTCCCCCCACGACAGGGATCTGGATCCACCCAAATGACTTTGGTATTCGCCATGACAACACAAAACGGGATGCCAGCAGACCCATGTCTCTTTTTTTCGGAGGGTAGGCCTAAACAGATCTTTACTCTGGATCGACATAATCCACTTGGGCTAGATGGTGTATAAAATTTGCTTTTCTGCCCTTATAATAATATTGGTTTATAAAATACAGTATACAACAGTATACTAATATCAAGAACTAGGCTGTGTTTTTTCGTCGAACGTTATTTTGACAGAAAATTTATGTGGATTTCTCTCTCTAATAAAAACAATAACACTCCTACTACTACTTATTCTATAGAACTTTCGAGGTATAAATCACAAGAAAAAATGAACATGAGTAAACATAATAACACGCCCATATCTTTAAAAAACTAAATCTTTAAAGCAACCTCTTTTACATAACATGTTCCATTTCTCAAGGAAAGGAAGAATAAGATGTTGCATAAAAATATGAATATTCTTCTTTTGGAACTAACTGATTTCATAACTGAATTAAGAAATTTCTTTCACATTGGTATGAATAAATATTTTTTACTCAAAAAAAGTTAAAAAAAAAAAAAAAAAAAAAAAAAGAGACGTAACAATAATAGTAAGAGAAATAATATAATACGCTTCGTTGGTGGAGTTCTCCTCAGCATCACGGGACAAACACGCACACTTAAGACGCCACCCCCGCCTGACCCCATTTCATCCCGTTTCAATCTTGAAATATTATTCATATGTAAAGCATCTGCCACTGGTGCTTTAGGGCGAGAGACCTCCCCCCCCCTCTCTCTCTCTCTCTCTCTCTCTCTCTCTCTCTCTCTCTCTCTCTCTCTCTCTCTCTCTCTCTCAACCGGCTTCCCTTTTCTATTATTTGCGACCTGGTCTTGTACCTCCCGTGTTCGTCTTACAGCTGCGTTCGTGTACTTTCCTCCTACGAGTTCTTCAATAGAAATTATTTAATGTTTTTTTTCGCATATTTCTTCGATGGATAATCTTTAAAAAGAATCTTATTAGTATTGATAACATAGCCACTTATTTTGTCAATGCAATTTATTTGAACAACTTATGGTTGGCATATAGGTATTTGTTTTGAAAATTTCTTCCTATATTAAGATATATATATATATATATATATATATATATATATATATATATATATATATATATATATATATCAAAGAAAGAGGTTACGGAAATAACTAGAGTGGCACTCAGTAGATGGCAGACCTCCGCCGCGGCAGCTTATTTCTTGACCTTTTGCTCGACCTTGACCTTGACTTTTGACCTTAATATGTATTAATTGGCGTGAATTTTCATACAATCAAATATGAACCAAGTTTGAAATCTCTGTGACAACGATGTTCAAACTTATGCTGATTACGTGAATTGGACATTTTGCTTGACAGTGACCTTGACCTTCCAAAATTTAATCATTTCCAGCATTTTACATAACACTTAATCCCTGTAAGTTTCATTATTCTACGATTAAAATTGTGGTAGGAAACTGTTCACAAATAATGTCTGATTATGTGAATTGGACATTTTGATTGATCGTGACCTTTGACCTTCCAAAAGGAAGCAGTTTACAAACACACAAACAAAAACAGGGGGTAGAAATAACCTCCTTCCAACTTCATTGGAGGGGGTAATAACAACTTTACATTTTCGTACCCCTGAATTAAGCGAATAGCCATGTTTATCCCCAAAGCAGATAGATTACCTGGGAGAGCGGTAATTAATAACCGTGAAGGAGGGAAGTAGGTAACCTAATCTCGTGGGATGCTGGTGCAATCATACAGGACTCACAACAGAGGTATCTCCCTTTTACCATTATTTTCTCTTTTTATTCCTTCATTCGCTTTATTGATATTCTAAATCAGAGGAGTAAGATATCCCCTATATAATAAAGAGTAAGTGTCTGAATATTATATATATATATATATATATATATATATATATATATATATATATATATATATATATATATATATATATATATATATATATATATCTTGTTACGCTGAACGACACTGGCAAAAGTGTAATTACTCCGTCTCTACACGTCTCTCAGGTATGGGGGAGAGGTTGGGAAAGGTTGAATGTGTGTACGTGCATACATATCTAAATATCTAGCCGTCATTTTTGTTAGGTCGTGTACAATGGTGTGAAAATATTGTAGAAAGAAAGCAAAAATTATAAACATAGGTAGAGATTTGTATTTGAGTGGAAAGAAGAGAAGAGAAGAAATTTCCTTGATCATTCAATAAAATCATACTTCGGTTCTGGTAGACAGATTGTCCTCATTTCGAGGGGAAAGATTTGACTGTATCCTTTTTACATATATTTGAAAATTCAGATTCTCTACTACCTTTGACCACGAAACCTCCTAAACTCTGCTCTCATGCACAGTTCCAGACTTATGATTCGCGTCAGTATTATAGAGCATGCGAGAAAAAAAATCTATTTATTTTGGAATATTCATCCTTTAAAAAATGAAAGAATTAAACTCTGACGCAGATACTTTGCCCACTTTAGGTTTTCTGCATAAAAAGCTAAAAACAAACACTGAATAGTAAAATTATTATTTATGGTATTGCATTTAAGGTCTTCAAGTTTCTATAAATGTCCCTGATCCCAAGATTGGAAGGGGAGCAGTTGAACATAGCTTTAGGTGAAAATAAAGCAGTGGTCAATTTCTTAAGTATTACACTTAAAATTTGAAATATCTATCTTTACAAAGGCGTAACAATATAACAACTGAATTGAACAACAAATAAAAAAATATTTCAACCAAAAAAGAGGAAAGAGAACAATCCTCTAAAAAATTGAAAAATAATTATTACAATGTTAGTATGATATGATATAATAAAAAGTGTACCATGTTCAAAGGAATTTAATTAAAAAACACACCAGATATTCATGACCCAATGCAAATATTCTGGCTGAAAAAAAACGCGTTGCTGCTGTTGCGAAATACACAGGAAAATCTCTTATTGAAAACATATCTCAAATTCCAATATCGTAAATTTTGCGTGGAAGCATTAGCAAGGACTCTTAAATCAGACGATGTAAGCGAAACCTTTTACAGCATCTAATTTGCCTCAACGTTTATTGCCAGAGACCGGGAGGGCGGTGTGTGATAAGATAATATTAACATATTAGACAGGTAACGACGGTTTGAGAAACTTGTTGTTTTACAATAAAAGCTCGATTACATGTTAAGGAAGTTTGAGAAAATTTCCACTTTAATTATTAGAGTACAGTTGGACACAGGAGTCTCTGGCAGACCTCGCTCTGAAGTAGTGCACCATACCATACCCTTACTTCGCGGTGAGTAACCAAAGAAACAGATACAGTAGTGTAAGGAGAGATGCTAGACGTGGTGGATGGGGCTAAACAGAAACTCGCCCAATAGTAAGCGTGTGGCTGCATGCACTTCTTCATAGTAAGGTGTACCATGAATGCCTGTGTCCAACTGCGCCTATGAGATTTCCTTATTCTCATATACAAAGGCAAGTCTGCTTAGTAAATCTCTCTCTCTCTCTCTCTCTCTCTCTCTCTCTCTCTCTCTCTCTCTCTCTCTCTCTCTCTCTCTATAAACATACGGACGCAAACAACGAGCGACCGCAGCCCTCCTTAGACGAGGTTTCAACCTTCTCAGGATGGCTTAAGTGACCTGATAATTGGATACCATAGAAATTCGGTAAAGGTGAATCCGGTCCGAAGATAACAGGGCTCCAAAAATTAATCGGCCAAGGAAATTAACCAGATAAAAAAATTATCAACCGATTGAATGAATGTACGTGATTAGAGTCTGGGTCCAATTTCAAGTAAAAGTCATACAAACATTTCTATTGATTGAGGTAAACGAGGAAAGAATTTCTTGAACCACTTCATTTTCCAAGCAGAAATGACTGTGAAAATTAAAGGCTATTTAAATGCAAATATTTACTGAGCCATTAGTGAAGTTGCACTTATCATAGAATTAAGGTTACGAAGACTAACGTACTTTGGAATAAAAGTTTTCTATACGTTTCGTGCTTATGGAAATATTAACTGAAAAGAACCGTCATACGAATATTTCAAAGGTAGCACACCATATCTATATATCTTCAAAACCCGCCGTGAATTGAAACGCAACTAAGCACGCGAACCACCCATTACCAACGAATTCCTGCCATTGCAGTAGAAGTGCAAGATACTATAATAAGATCTCTCTCTCTCTCTCTCTCTCTCTCTCTCTCTCTCTCTCTCTCTCTCTCTCTCTCTCTCTCTCTCATAGATCATATATACATCACCTCTTATATGGGCTATTTATATACATACTGTACATATATACAGTATACATCTATATATATATATATATATATATATATATATATATATATGTGTGTATATATATATATATATATATATATATATATATATATATATATACATACATATATATATTATAGTGTAAGTGTATAAAAAGAGAAATAGAATATCAAACAAATAAGCATATACAAAATTTTTTATACTATATGAGGAGCCTTGGGAAAATATAAAAGAATATCTAATGCTTTCATATCTCATATTATCCTTCTTGATTTCAGTGTTAATGGAAATCAACTTCAACTTATCTTTAAGTAAATAACTTAATTAAGCACTAAATCAAATAAAGGAGAAAGCATTCGTAATCAATAAACCAAGAAAAAGTTAAAATGTTAAAGAAAAGACTTAGGAGCGTAAAAGTAATGACTTCCACTGACTCACAACGCAGATAATTTAGTTTGATGAAGAGTAAAGACACATAGTTGAAAGTTACAAGGAAATGACGGGCTTCTTTAAGAAAGACGATTTAGAAGCAAAGGTTTACTGTAAAAATACAGACCAATTCTTCAAGAAAGACGATTTAGAAGCAAAGGTTTACTGTAAAAATACAGACCAATTCTTCAAGAAAGACGATTTAGAAGCAAAGGTTTACTGTAAAAATACAGACCAATTCTTCAAGAAAGACGATTTAGAAGCAAAGGTTTACTGTAAAAATACAGACCAATTCTTCAAGAAAGACGATTTAGAAGCAAAGGTTTACTGTAAAAATACAGACCAATTCTTCAAGAAAGACGATTTAGAAGCAAAGGTTTTCTGTAAAAATACAGACCAATTCTTTAAGAAAGACGATTTAGAAGCAAAGGTTTACTTTAAAAATAAAGATCAATCTCTTAATGAGATGGAATACAGTTTAAAGTATCAGGCTGCATTTTAAGAACCAACTTTGCTAAGTTCTTAGTCACATTCATCCTGCGTGTGTTTCTTTCTCAAAATAGAAGAAAACAAACAACATAATAGAAGAAAAATCTATAGAAGCACCAAAGAAAATGAAAAGCTTAAGATATACCTTTGAAAGATATAAAACAAGTTCTCACAAGAAATATTAATAATATATCCAAATATAAATGAAAAGAAACAGAACTAACCACTGACTTTTCTTTTACAAATGTTTCTAAAGATAAACACACGAAAATGTCTATGGCAAGCCCTCACTAAGTGTCACACAAGGCAGCAAATCAATTTACGCCGTCAACCCCGAGAATGAGCGAAATGAACAAGGTCCGGAACTTGCCCTTAATAAAGAATTATGTTTCTACTTCACTTCAGTTAGGCTTACAACGACAAAGGGGCCAAGAAAACCCCTTGTCGGCTAAATTAGGACCTATCTTTCCTTTAGTACTCCGTTAATTGAACTACCTAAGTACTACTATAAAAACAATGTTCACTTCATACGTATTCTTATGCACTTTTTTACCAGAGAAGTAAAAAATGACGGCTAAATATTTAGATATTTGTGGGAGATCGTGGCTTTCGAGTGTAACTCTCAGGGGACCCGCTCTCACCGGAGAATGAATACTCCCTCTCCCCCATACTCGATGGACAGGGAAAGACCTCGTTGTCATACGTCTGACAATGGCACTCAGCATGACCGGAGGGAAAGATATTTTATATATATATATATATATATATATATATATATATATAATATATATATATATATATATATATATATATATATATATAAACAAACAGACACATTGCTCTTTATTACATAAGTGAGATTCCGTAAGATGGAATATAAATAAACAGACAAGAGAAATAACTTTATGACCAATTCTTAGGTGAATTGACCATGTTCAGATTATTTGGTATCACATTAACCAATATTTTATTAGATGTTCCTCATCAGGCAAAGAAATGCCACATAATAGAGTACTAAGCCAATGGTAATGAGAATGTAAAGAAAGGAGGTACAAAGAGCACGAATTCTACTTTTTTACTTCTGCTTTTTTCACTTTTTTTTTCTTTTGTTAAGAGACGCACCTTTTAAGGCTCATGAACGTCAGTGAATAATGAGCATTGTGGCAAGAGAAGAGTGTTTAACAGCGCCCGGGGTCTCCTCATTTACAGACCCCAAAACCTGAATGCCTTTTGGTCAAGGTTTCCAGAATACTCTTCTCTTCCAGCTAAGTTCTTCACGAAGAAGTTCTCAAAGAACATAGAATATTTCTAAATTGAGGTTTTGCATTGGAAGATTAAAAAGGCGATGTTAAATTGAGTTTTTCTTTGGGAGATTTAAAAAAAAGGGATGTTCAATTTACGTTTTTGTTAAAAGATTTAAAAAGGCAATGTTAAATTAATTATTTAATGGAAAATTTAAAAAGGGCGATCTTAAATTGAGTTTTTCACTAGTCTCGACTGATCCAAGATAAAATAAAATGTAAAAATGTGAAATATAGGATCTTTAAAATTGATAGCGGATATAATAGATTTTAAAGCTATATCGTATTACAGAACAATAGAGATGATGGTGAAATCGTAATGGAAATTTTACAGCTTAAATCGTACCCAAAATAACCGTTAACTACGATGTAAGGATCAGTAATTACTCATTTAGTTCATCACTCACAGATTATATATATACACATACATAGATACATATATAATTTATATATACTGTATGTATATATATATATATATATATATATATATATATATATATATATATACTGTATGTATATGTATATATATATATATATATATATATATATATATATATATATATATACTGTATGTATATATATATATATATATATATATATATATATATATATATATACTGTATGTATATATATATATATATATATATATACTGTATGTATATATATATATATATATATATATATATATATATATATATATACTGTATGTATATATATATATATATATATATATATATATATATATATATATATATATATGCATAATTTGAATACGCTGCATTATGTATGAGAGAGAGAGAGAGAGAGAGAGAGAGAGAGAGAGAGAGAGAGAGAGAGAGAGAGAGAGAGAGAGAGAGAGAGAGAGAAAACTAAGCCTAAAAAAGACTGTCGCTAGCCATTCCAACAAATTGATGCTATTGAGGACATAAACAACACCTCCCTTAGACCCATCTCTCTCTCTCTCTCTCTCTCTCTCTCTCTCTCTCTCCTCTTTTCCATGGCGGCCAAAAAACCACCTAATGAGTTACATGCCTCCTCTTTAGTATCTTCCCTGTATCGGGCACACCACTTTCTCTCACACCGTACCCATCCCAAAAACCTACCCCACCGAAACACACACACCTTCCCCATATTCTCCTCAGAGCGCCCCCCCCCCCTCTCTCTCTCTCTCTCTCTCTATCTCTCTCTAACACATTTGTTTTCATGTTCCCTGTATCTATTTCATCGTTTGTTCTTTGAGGAAGTCCTTTGTCCCGGTGTTTTCACTCTCACCAAGTGTTGTTTGCCCTCCGAGATAGCCTCGTCTGACGGACTGTTTGATGTTCGGTTCCAAATCTTTGCGGGTAAATACTTCTGGCACTGGGTATTTTTATGATGGGCTGTACTTAGATCTAAATATAATTTCTTGGTTAGTAGGCCAACGACTTTCCGCTACATTTTTCTGCCCTCGTTTAATTTAGCGCATGCTACGACCAAGTTATGGAATGATCTTCCTAATCAGGCAGTTGAATTGGTGGAACTTCAAACGTTCAAACTTGCAGCATATTTTTTTCCCATATGTTGAAGAGGCTGACATAAGACTCTTTTTATAGTTTATATATGAAAGATATATTTTGATGTTAATATTCTTAAATTATTCTATATTAATTGTCCATCATATAACTCTTCTAGTTTGATTATTTACTAATTTCCTTTCCCAAATGGGCTATTTTTCCTTGGAGTCCTTTGGTTTATAAAATTTTGCTTTTTCAACTAGGGTTATAATAATAATAATAATAATAATAATAATAATAATAATAATAATAATAATAATAATAAAACGGTATATTAAATTGCCCTTCGTAAGAACACAATATATTGATGATCGCCTTATATTTGGTGTTTCAAATATAGGGAAAATGTTGCATTCGGAAATGATCAGTCTTCACAAAATGAACTTTACAAATTATTTAAAGAAAGGAGGGGGTACGCATAAATAGAGACAACCCTTCTAGCAAACTGGTGTAATTACTTCCCCAGAGGTAAGAAACGTTGAAGTGAAAAGGGCCTTGTCTCTTCAAACAAAACTTTCGACATCATTTCCACCCAGCAGGTACGAAAGATTAAAAGACGCGGTCACAGCATCTTGACATTTCAAAGACATTGATGCTTCTGGGAATTTCAAACATTCTTGAAGGCAAAAATTGAACCATTTCTTTCTCTCTGGATGTAGGTTTCGTAATGGCAAAGGTTGCTGTGTTAGAGGAATGAGAAATCGAAAGTCAATTACTGTGAAAGCACATTTGAAAAGTTTGCGCTTTACATCTGTTGGAGAAGCAATCTAATTAGTATTTCTAATTGTGTTGGTGTTTTAATTAGAAAGAGAGAATATATACAAACCACTTTTTTATTTTTCAATAAAAGATAAATCTAAAATGATCAGAGAATCAATTTCATACATCGATGGTAGACTATTGAATTGACATTAAATAAAAAATCTACATGTAAATTGCCATGCAATATAAAGAGAATAAAAAAGTAGGAATATACATTTAAAAATAGATGGCATTGGACATAGAACATAAAATTATATAGATAGCTGAAGATACCTTTCCCACCGTCTTATCACTCAAATCTATGACTGCTGCTGCTTTTTTTTTTAAGACAACCACACACGGCGCGGTCACTCCATAAATTTTTTTGTCTGGTTTAAAGTAACAAGCGTTCTGTCTATTACTCCAGGCAGTTCTCCCGCCGTTACTTATGCCCACGAAATACCCGTGACTGAACAGTAATTACCAGTTACCGATACCCAATTACTCCCCAGCTCAGCGGTCATGCTTTGTACCTTTTTGACTTTTATTTGGTAACATTCCAATCAAAATTCAGATATTTCAGATAAAAATCTGTAAAGTTCATCTACGTACTTTCGCAACAATTGATAATCAATGCACTTTTCTTTCCAGGGGCTCTTATAATAACAAGGATTACTCTTCACAATTGGTGACAGAGATCAGGAATAAAGTGTGCGCAAGAATATACAGCACAAACATACGTTTGCTTATTTATATATAAACATACAAATAACACACACACACAAATATATGTATACTGTATATATGGAGAGAGAGAGAGAGAGAGAGAGAGAGAGAGAGAGAGAGAGAGAGAGAGAGAGAGAGAGAGAGAGAGAGAGAGAGAGCATGATTCCATCCTCTTTTTCCATCCTTTATCAAGAGGGGAGGAAAGGAGAACTGTAAGGCTTCGTTTTCTGGAAAGGATGTTGGTGGCGCTCTTGCTGTCCCGTTACGACCTGATCTACGATACGACCAAAACCAACCCTCTCACCTCACTCTCCCCCTCTCCTTCCCCTTCCCCTAATCCTTCTCAGAGAGTCAGAGAAGAAGAAGAGACGACTCGAGGTAAAACCGCATGAGAGGACTCATGTGGTTGACCATTATGCAAGAATTTATTTTCTCTCGCTGCTTATCTGCCAAATCAAAAAAGATTACTACGGGGGACTTCTAGACCCCAAACCCCTCACCCTCACCATCTCAAATTTTCTATTCGTCTGCTCAGTCTTTTCTATAATAATCGTTTCCATCTCTTCATAAAAGAAAATGATTTTGATGAAAAATTAGAAATAAAATAATTTCTATTCAAAATATGGATACATCTTTGGACAGTTTTACTTGTGCAAGCAGTTGATATTATTTAATTCAGTGATTATATGTTGCATCAATTTCCGGTAGATATTGGATTTTCGATCCTCTATAAATGTCAAAACTTTACTTCATGTGATGTCTGAATTGTCATCCTTTAACATTAATTAGTATAGTCAGATAATAGAAAAATGCCAGAAAAGAAATAAAAACTTAATTAAAACACGAAGTTCATTACTTCTACATAGAGTTATTACTCGGAAAAAAATATATGAATGAGCTTGTCATCATTCAAATTTACTTGTAATCCACAGACAATGGAGACACTTTCGGATTTAAATGCAAATTTCCCGGGGGGAAATGAAATAAAAGACTGACACGGAATTTTATATTCAAGGGGTAGTTTTTTCTTTTATTTACATTTGAGAAATTGAATTCGTGTCACTATTACCAAGATATGTTTTCACGTTTGTTCTCCAGTGTTTTTAATCATATATAAAGTATAAATACATGTGTATAAAGATATTTTATATGCATAATTTCTGCGTTTAAATAATTGTACCATTTACAGATTTTACATTTGAAAAGTAGCTAATCTTAGCTATAATCTGAAAATGGCTAAACTTTACATTAGATCACTTCTACTTCTACCTAAGAGCAAAAAAAAAAAAAAAAAAAAAAAAAAAAAAAAAAAAAAAAAAAAAAAAACATACGAAAATCAAAAATAAAAAAAATATCTTTCTTCAGAGAACGTAATCTCACAAAGGATTACTTCCGTGCAGGAGATAGGCTCCGGACGGCTTTCTCCTTCGAAGGTTCTTCTCTCCCCTACGCTTTATCCTTCCTCTAACCCCATGCCCCCTGACCGTCTGCTTTCATGGTCCAGACGGATAGGACACAGAGGTGTCAAGAATAGAATAAAACGTTACCAATAAAAGGAGCAAAAATCTTGTTACTCTTCGGACTCACTCTGGCCCCCGGACCCCTGCCATTACCATCTTTGACCGAGAAGGCTTTTCATCTTTTTATCTGTCATATCTCAATCCTTCTGCATCTTTTCTGAACGTTTTATATATATATATATATATATATATATATATATATATATATATATATATATATATATATATATATGTGTGTGTGTGTGTATACATATATATATCTATATATTATATATATATACATATATATTACATATATACATATATATATCTATATATTATATATATATACATATATATATCTATATATTATATATATACATATATATATATATCTATATTATATATATATATATACAGTATATATATATATATAATATGGGTTGCAAACTAAGCAGAGAAGAAAGAGACGACGATGGACTGACGAGTCAGGAAAATTTGCAGGTATAATATAATATCATCCTCAGTTTCGAGTAAATGTCCCTATAGAAATAAATAATGGTAGATAATTATAGAATCACTTAAAATTTCCTTTCCTCAAAACTTTCCCTTAATTTTCTTCATAAGGTTCTAATTCTGAAGTGAATACGGATTTTATTCTCGAATTTCATAAACAAGATTACATTTACCTTAATTCTGCACTAATTATTGACGCATCATCCACGATCGTAAGATTAATATATCACCCACTCTCTCTCTCTCTCTCTCTCTCTCTCTCTCTCTCTCTCTCTCTCTCATATGACCATTAGGGAGGGGAAGGAGGAGGGGAAGGAGAAGGGAGGGAGAAGGGAAGGTAGATGACTCGAAACTGCCAAGGAAACCCGATCATAGTTTTCCTGAGTTGGCCATCTCCTCCTCACTTCAGTGACCGCCAGCGCCGAAAATCCCCTTCAGGTAAATGAAGGAAAAAAAATATGGCAGGGAACGCCAAAGATGAAGGAGAGAGAGAGAGAGAGAGAGAGAGAGAGAGAGAGAGAGAGAGAGAGAGAGAGACTCCTCTCCTTACCCTACAAGCAAGAGAGGATAGTCCAAGGAATGATCCTGTCTTGCAGATATAAAGAGTCAGGTGACGTCGCCGTTTCAGCAATAAAATCATACCTTTTGTAGATGACTTAAGAAAGAGTAAGGTTCAAAAAAAGGAAATAAAAATACGAGAATACATATATTAATTCATTCTCATTTCGTGATATGAAAAATAATAATAATTCTAAGGATTCATTATCATATTACTGTATATGTTCCTTTTTTTTTATTTATTACTTCAACCATTTACAAAGTAATTGCATATTTCAAGGCTAATTTTGCGATACTCTATGTATACTGCGTGACTATGGAAGCATTAAGAATAAAAAAAAACTACTGAATTTTATACGTATAATAAATCAATTTGTATTTATGTGCGCTATATGCTTTTACATGAGTGAACATACGTAAGTTTTCCAGCCGGATATATATGTATATATATATATATATATATATATATATATATATATATATATATATATACATATATATATATATATATATATATATATATATATACATATATTATATATATATAATATATATACATACATACATACACGCATATATATGAGAGGATATTGGCCTACCTAACCCCCTCCCCCCCCCAAAAAAAAGGTATCAAACGACCATCATCTCTCCTAAAGCAGACCCTCCCATTTCCAAAATCTATCTCTACCCGAGGCGCAATCTTTTTAAAGCCGCTCTCTGGTCCCGTCTTATGTGTGTTACGTGGCCGTGTTATTTCCGTCGGGGGTTCGTCTGCTCTGGCCTTATGTTGTATTATTTTTCCGGAGCAATGTAAAATAGGGGACAGGTAAGGGAGGGTTTGGGTAAAGGGAGATGCCCTTCGAATATTCGCTACATGATAAAGAAATGTGACCATTCTGTTTAATAGTAGATATATAGTTTCTAGAATCATTGAAAACCATTAAGAAAGCAGTTCCTATAAGGGCAAAATAATGCAGTTTCTAGAATATTTCAATAAATAAGCAGTACCTATAAGGGCTAAATAGTAAATTACTAATATAATAATGAAATAATAATTTCCAAAACATCATAAGGAGAACATAATAATGACGAGAATATAATAATGAAGAGGTCAAAACGATAATCGTTTATCACTACATTAGAAAACAGTAAATTACAATATTAGAGATCAATCGTCAAATTGGAAAGATAAAATCGTGTGGAACTGAAGAGGAGAAGGATTTCGTATAGTAAATTAGCATACCAAAAAATCTTAATTAAAAACCAGTTACATAATACCTTTATACAGGCTGTATAAACAACTCAGGCCTTAAGGAGTAACATCGTATGTGTGATCGAACAGAGAAAGGGTTAAAGGTAAAAGTCAATATACATATATATAACTTAGGTCAGAACACAGTGTTACCTAAAAAAAAAAAATCATGGCGAAGCTAGGATTGTTATTATTACCATCTCTATAACGGGTAAGCAAACATTCATGCAAAACCATCCTAAGCTGACAGTCACACGCACAGTAAGATTCCTTAGACCAGAAGGCCTTCATAGGAATAAAGTAAAAACTATAAGCAAATAAAAATAAAAAATTCAATCGGATAATACTGAGGAACACCAGGTTTTATAGTAAATATAAATGCGCCTTTATAACTTACCACATAACTCCTTTTTGCACATAGCTTTTTAAACGTATAACTATCTATTAGTTTATAAATCTAACCATACACCACTTCTATCCTGAGGACAGCACTAATGAACCTAATTTAGCATCGTAAGCACATAGTATTATTTGAATAGCAACAGCTACTCGTCCAGGTATATGATCGGGCGTCCAGTCTGAAACAAGACTAATAAAAAAAATTTACATTTCTTGTCAATGAAATAAATCTAGCATTCCCACCGGATATTATCCATTGTAACATTAATACCAAGATTAAAGTATGACATCTATTACTTTCTTATTTCATTTCCCTGCAACACTTTACACTAAATTGTTCTCAATCACGTTTAACGTACGAAAAAATATATTCACAAGCGAAAGAAATTATTTCTGCAGACCAGCGAATAATACTCGCTTCCAAAATGAAACGGAAATCCAATCACAATACCTAATATGTGCCTCCAATGGCACCCAATCTTATTTATCCGCACACGTGTTATTTGGAATCAGACAATTCCCCTTGTCAGCCATAAATCATATTGCAATCAAGGCCAAAATACAGGGTAATACAATACTCCTTGACACAGATGTCAAAATAAACAAATTTGTACCGCCCCCAACAACTTTCAAATTTGATATCAGCCCTCCTTTTTCTTATGCAAATCAGTACAAAAAGAGGAAATATATCAAGATCAAATACGTCGGGGGAAAAAACTCTCTCTCTCTCTCTCTCTCTCTCTCTCTCTCTCTCTCTCTCTCTCTCTCTCTCTCTCTCTCTCTCTCTCTCTCTCTCAGGAACTTCCATGTTTTTACGGATAAAATACTCATTTAAAAGACCCTATATCATTAGTAATCCCTTTAAAATGACAGCGAAAACAGTTCTTAAAGACGAAGCAAACATTCTGGATATGCTACTGAAACTTCAAAGGAGATACGAATAGTCACCTTTGTTCACTGCGGAGGGAAGGGCGAATTTTGCACACAATACGTCCTAAGGAAAAACGAAAATAAAAACCTTGGTACGAATTTAAGAATAACCATAAGAGGAAAAGACGTGACTTTGGGTTTTATCTTAGGGAGACAGAATTTAATGGGTGGCCTTTGCGTGCTCAGATTTTGCTAATATTTGGTGGAAAATGAAAACGTACAAAGAAAATAATCAGTTTTACTTTATAAACTCTTACAATTTGTCAATTACTGCGATTTTTCTGCCCCCTGATATTTCACTCTATGCTCTTACATTTCGCACTTCATCATCCCCTATATAATAAAGAGTAAGTGTAAGGATATATATATATATATATATATATATATATATATATATATATATATATATATATATATATACTGTATATATATATATATATATTTCCGGTCCCACTCAACTCTCATATCTCTCGGGTAGGGAGAGAGGAGTAGTCATACTCTAGTGAGAGGGGGTTGGTTGTGCGTGTGTGCTTATCTATCTAAATATTTAGCTGTCATATTTGACGGGTAGCGTACACTAATAAGCCTACTCTTACATTTTCACACTTCATGGTTTTTATATAACATAACCGATACTTGACCAAAATCAGTAATGATATTTTCCCTATCTGCTTCATAAACGAACAAAAAACATCCTTTGAATGGAAGCCCCTGAAAGCGAATTTGAAACCTTTCACTTATGCTGATGATGACTTGTAAAAAGGAAATGATACGAATGTGGGCGTCTGTGTCAAGTGGTGCTCGTTATTTACATCATTGCTGTTGAAGTTCATTAACTGGAGTCTTGCTTTTTGTTTATGTTTTCGTTTTACTCTTTGGATATTACAGTTATCCTTTTAAAAAAAAATATTCTTTATCCATTTTTTTTTATCTAAAAATAATCTAAAAATTTTCAGTGCAATCCAGGATGAACAATTTTAGGAAATATTTACTTTAATTCCTTTCTTGCAGAGTTAACCTGCAAATGTGAAGTAATGGAAAACTAATGTATGATTATAATACATCTGGTATCATAGATGCAATATTAATTAACAAAGAAAAATAATTAATTAATAATCAATATAGAAATTAAATGGTAAGCTTAAATGGGAATTTATGGCCAGGCTTTGCAAAATATCTTCCTGCCATAAGAAGTAAAACCATTGCAACAAATTTTTCACGAAAATAAAAAAGAATCTCTGAATGTAACGGAATCATAATAATAATAATAATAATAATAATAATAATAATAATAATAAACAATAACAATAACAATAATTTTGCTAATTAATATATCTATTAAATAACATTTGGTTTAATTAAAAAATATCCAGAAAGACACTAGTTTTTACTCTCGATGTTTTTAACGTGTACTCGTCATCGTGCCTGTACCATACTTCTGCCACAAACTTTAACTTGGCACTTGATGAATTATTTAAATTAGCTCACGCTCTCTCTCTCTCCCTCTCTCTGTCTCTCTCACACACACACAACGAAAAACTTGTTACTTCATTGGTTTGTGGTCTCACCGCTTTGATAGAGTTGCACTTACAGATCTCAAGACGTTTCGCAAATCGTGGTTGTCATTCAGGTAATAAAATTCCTTCTACATATAACACTACCCCCAAACACTCTCTCTCTCTCTCTCTCTCTCTCTCTCTCTCTCTCTCTCTCTCTCTCTCTCTCTCTCTCTCTCTCTCTCTCGTCTTAAATTTTAAAATTTGACACGTCATGACTAAGATCATCTTTCACCTGAGAAAAACAAACGCGAATTATTCTAAAGATGTTATTTAATCCTTCAACGAAGCCAAAGAAAACTATCGAGATGAAAATGGTAAACAAGGAAAATCCCTACGATGACACAAAAGGATTTGGACGTCCATAAAACGTGTTGTAATTCATAATCCTTCAAAAACCCCATACGAGAGGTTTTATCACTCTTCCTGTGGGTAATCACCAAGAGAAGGGTGTAATTAATCACCCAGAGAAGATGCTTTTCCTACTCAAGTATGCGATCAGTAAAGGATACTTTTTTTCATAATCATACAAGTGATTACCGAATGAGAGCTTTCCAGCATAATTTATAATCAATCATTGCACAGAATTTCCATAACACTTTAAGATTACCGCTAAGTTATCTCCCCCCCCCCCAAAAAAAAAAAAAAAAAAAACTCAAGTGAAGTAGGTAAAGATCAAGAAGAAGAATTTCTTCCGGTCCATTATCGAACAAAGATGACCTCTCTCTCTCCGCCCATAGACTCTAATCATCGAACCGAGGCTTTTCTCCTAACCCTTGTAAGTAATCATCGGCAATACACGAACTTACGATGTCTATGTAAATCAATTCTAGTCTTCGTTACCGTACAACAACAATGCTGGGTCTCGAATCTCATCTCCTCTCTCTCACCTATTACCTTGCCCTTCCACCCTCCTCACTCCCCAGCATCTAGGATATCTCCCCCGTTAATCCCCTATCTTCTTCCCCAGCTTTTCTCATTCCCCAGGCCAAGCCTTCTCCTCTTCGGAGCATTTGAATTAAGGAAGGCGGGTCCATAGTCAATATCACGTCCCGGATGTGTCTGTGTGCGCGCGTGTGTGTGTGCGTGTGCATAGTACAGAAAATATGGCAAGGCAGCAATGTGTGGTGGATTGGACAAGAGGAAGGGATAATTATAAATAAAATAACGATAATGAGATGTATATGCAATGATAAAAGGATAAAAGAATTCGACGAAGAGAAAATGATAATGCAATTATGTGAAACTATTGTGTTAAAGGCTAAAATGGAGGGACGCCAGACGAAACAAGTTGATGACGGTTATCCAAGAAGGGTTTCCAGTGAAAAGTTACACGGTAATTACAGACTGATGTGTTGCAAAGGCTGAAAGGGGAGAGCGAGCAAAAGAGAGGAAGAAGGCGTTAATGAGAGAATAAGGGAATGAGAAAGGGGGAAATGGTTAAAGAAAAATGAAAGAATGGCTAAGGGGGATATATGATACTTTAATAATTATTAATGTGGATAAAAACATACAGAATATAACATTTAAAAACAAATGGAATTTTTTTTGCAAAGTTTATTCCAGTAATACATGCCAGTATTTAATTTCAACTTCAAACTAAACATAAGGAATAAATGTAGAAGCTGATTTCGGTTTAGGTATAATATTAATATTAACAAAGATTAAGCGTAACCTGGAAATAACAGTATGATAAATCAATTAAACTACCTAATAAATAAGACAGCATAGTGTGACGGGCCGAGAGAAGGTTGTGACTCAAAGACAGTATGAAAGAAACTGAGTAAATTTATATACAAAAGCTCAAAGCAACAAGAAATTTCATGTTCAAAAACAGACACTGTTACAGAGGAGAAAAGCAGACATGTTTATTCTGGTTCTTTTTAGTGCGATGGAAGAGCGAAGATACAAGCATAATATAAACACAAAATGAACTATATACGATCGTGTGACACACGGTTGGTACAATAGCATAGCATGTATACACGTAACTAAATTTTACGCAAACTCAAAATCATGAGAAAGAACTGGCATACAAACGCATAGAAACCAAGAGAACAATAAAGAGAGTGGAACTAACAGCATATGGTAGGATGAGACCAAGCTTTTATATGTTATGCCATTAAATGCAGATACAGGTAGTCTATGTCTTCCATAATAAGACTTAGAAAATACTTGAATATCGTGATTAAGTGTGTCTATTCTTACTATATTAAGAAAAAAAAAAACTTATTCACTGCAGATTTAATTATAGCAGATATAAGATAATCTTGAGACAGTCTCAACATCGCTAATTTCTAAAATCACTGCTGTTAACCTACTTGGAACATTAATCCATTCGTGTTTCTTAAAACCTTTTAACCGATTGTGCTAGAAAAAATAGCTGAAATATTATTTATAACTATCTTTTATAAATTAGAAAATCAGATTCTAATGGTATAATAAATAAAGTGCACCCTATGATGAAGGCGTTAATTATAATAACCATAATGTAAAAGTATTCTGAATACTTTACTGAAAAAGTAGTGACTCAGTATTTTTACGAATGAAAAACTATACAAAATACCTGTATTTCAAAAAAGAAAAAAATACATCTCATAACCTTCAAATTGGCACAGGGGCTGCTACAGGCAGCGGTGGTTTACACAGACGAAGAACAAAAATAAACAAGAGAGTAAAAAGTAGTTCATAAATAATCTTAGGGAAAGGTTAGCTTTGAATACTCATTAAAAAGGCAAACATCTGTCAACTCAGGCCTATAGGAATGCGGACAAAACTGCCATTCCTATCAGCGTATTCTTCATTCTAACAATATCACTGCATACAAAGATAATTATAGTATAACAATAACGTTAGGGGAAATTCCTACTCATAGATTAACTTTTTTTTTTTTTATCATTTGTCAAAAGCGATCTGTCCGTGACGTATCCTTTTATACGACTGAAGTCCTTCTTTTTTTATTTTCTTATTCCTATTATCTTTTTAATAAGGGTCTTCATCCCTCATGATTTTGAATTAAGAAAAGTCGAAATAGAGACTATGGAATGAAGCATCATCCTGTCGATGTGAAACACTACCATTGATATATAGATTCATCAGTTCGCAAACTTATCTTAATTTGTTTGTAGTTTTTTATTTCCGTTTTCTCTTACACAAGTTATTAGTCTTAAGCGTGGTTCATATGCATTTCTTAAATTTTAAATAACAACAACAACAACAACAACAACAACAACAATAATAATAATAATAATAATAATAATAATAATTTCTTAGATTACTTTTCTCGATTTTCAAAC
This sequence comes from Palaemon carinicauda, assembly GCF_036898095.1. NCBI lineage: Eukaryota > Metazoa > Arthropoda > Malacostraca > Decapoda > Palaemonidae > Palaemon > Palaemon carinicauda. The sequence goes on from NC_090746.1 coordinate 18,518,925, forward strand.
GACCGGAAAGGGCAAAATAGTTATAATAAAGTGCAACATAAGTAGTGAAGAGGAATAGATTTAATCATTTAAAATCATCCGTTTTTGAGATCGTTTCAGTTTTCTAAAGAATACGACAGTGAGCGCGTGTGTATGTAAATACCTTTACACTCCAATGATTGACATAAGTTGATAATTACTTAAAATACAGAAAACTTTGTGCTTGAATTAGTGACATTATAGTACAAAGGAGAAATTTTTTTTCATTCTTATTCACTCTATTACCGCAAATTAACTTTTTCGCAAACACCACCACCGGCAGCAGTGCCTACAACACCAAAACAATAATAATAAACATGAACAACAACAGTGATACTAAAAAAATGAAATATGAGATACCCAATATGTACTCCACTACAGAAAACGCCTTTTGGCTTTGAGCTGTGTCCGCAGAGGGCGTCTGCCATATTAGTAGCCTTTCAGTCTACCACCTTCCAGCATCTGTTATGAGCCACAGACAAACTGACATGGAAGGCGCTGGATTCATCCAAGTAGTGAATAATAACTATTTCCTCTATAAATGCCATAAGTATAAGAGATAATACTAAATTCATGAGATTAATGTTATAAAAAGATGCTTTTGTAGTAATTTTTATAACCCATTTTATTGTACGTGCGTGTTACAGTAATATCGCTTGGATAGTCGAACTCGAATGCCTGGTAATTCATTTCAGAAAATAAGGTTTCGAAAAGTAATCCTACTATTCGAGTTACTGTAATCAATTAAGGAAAATACCTGCTAAATACTTTTGTAATCCACATATGTGCGTGCTTTGCGCAAGAAATTTAAAACTCAAAAATTGTCTGATTAATCTGGCCAAGAATTTCATAAAAAATTGTCTTATATCTTGAGTGCATTGAAGGAAGTTTTTCGAACTAATTTCTTGCAAAAGAATTTCACGCGACTCTTTGAAGTCAGTGGAAAATTTTACAAAATGCAATTACTACTACTACAGCAACTACTACTACTGTTAGTAATAACAATAAAGTAATGTCATTATAATCATCATCATCATCAAAAAACGACTATTCATATAGCTGTTTTTTATCCAGACAATAAACCATACTTAATAATATAACAATAACAAGGTACAATAATACTATACAATGAAAATAAAAAAAGTAATAATTTTCACCAACATCTGAAACCGTTAAAGATATCAACTAGAACGTCCCAACACCTTTTTACTCTATTTCCTGTGAAACGAAGGAAGGCGAACACATGTGCTTCCCTTCCATCCTACGGAACTGTCCTGGAACTCTTCACTATTTTTCGTTC
>NC_090746.1:18527742-18540242 GCF_036898095.1 Palaemon carinicauda
TGGTTAATTACATGTCAGTCATAACTGAATGTCATTTGAAACCCAATGTATGACAGCAGCAATCACCAGTTCAGATTTTATATTCAATATCACCGCATTCTCTCTCTCTCTCTCTCTCTCTCTCTCTCTCTCTCTCTCTCTCTCTCTCTCTCTCTCTCTCTCTCGTGTGTGTGTGTGTCACGCCTTCGCTTCGCTGCCGTGTAAGACGAACGAACAGCAGAAGGAATTCAAGATGTGTTATAAATGCATGGCTGCACAAACAGCGAGAATCTCATTTGGGAGGGGATCGAGGAAGAAAGAGATGGGGGGGATTGAAAGGGGAGGGGAAGAGAGAAGGGTAGGGAGAAGAAAGAGAAGGGGGGGGGGATTGATAAGGGAGGGGAAGAGAGAAGGGTACGGAGAAGAAAGAGAAGGGGAGTTATTATTATTATTATTATCATTATCATTATCATTATTATTATTATTATTATTAGCTAAGCTATAACCATAGTTGGGAAAGTAAGATGCTATAAGCCCAAAGGCTCCAATAGGGAAAAAATGGCCCAGTGAGGAAAGGAAATAAGGAAATAAATAAACGATGAGAAAAAAATTAACAATAAAATATTTTAAAAACAGTAACAACATCAAAACAAATATGTTATATAAAAACTATAAAAAGAATCATGTCAGCCTGTTCAACATAAAACCATTTGGTGCAACTTTGAACTTTTGAAGTTCTTCCGATTCAACAACCCGATTAGGAAGATCTTTCTGCAACTTGGTCACAGCTGGAATAAAACTTCTAAAATACTGTGTAGTATTGGGCCTCATTATGGAAAAGGCTTAACTATTAGAATTAACTACATACCTGGTATTACGAACAGGATGGAACTTTCTGGGAAGATCTGAATGTAAAGGATGATCAGAATTATGAAAAATCTTATGCAACATGCATAACGAACTAATTGAACGACGGTGCCAGAGATCAATATCTAGATCAGGAATAAGAAATTTAATACACCGTAAGTTCCTGTCCAGCAAATTAAGATGAGAATCAGCAGCTGAAGACTAGACAAGAGAACAGTATATACTTGAAACAATGTAAAATGAAAGAATCAAAATACTTCTTAAGAATAGATTGATCACCGAAACTCTTGAAAGACTTTCTCAATAAGCCAGTTTTTTGTGCAATGGAAGAAGACACAGACCTAATGTGTTTCTTAAAAGTAAACTTGCTGTCGAGAATCACACCAAAACTTTTAAAACAGTCATACAGAGTTAAAGAAACCTTATCAATGCTGAGATCTGGATGTTGAAGAGCCATTGTCCTTGATCTACTTACAATCATACTTTGAATTTCGTTAGGACTCAACTTCATACCCAATAATTTGCACCATGCACTAATCTCTATTAAGTGATTCAACAATCCCAGATCTACATTCAGGAGATGGAACTGATGCAAAGAGAGTAGCATCATCTGCATATGCAAGAAGCTTGTTTTCTAGGCCAAACCACATGTTATGTGTATATATTATGAAAAGTAAAGGGCCAAGAACACTATTCTGAGAAACACCAGATATCACATTCCTATACTCACTTTGGCTCCCACAACAACTCCTCTTCGTGATCTATTGCTTAAAAATTCAATAATTATGCAAAGAAACGACCCACCCACTCCCAACTGTTTGAGTTTGAAAACAAGGGCCTCATGATTAACACGGTCAAAGGCAGCCCTAAAATCAAGGCCAATCATACGAACTTCCTGACCACAATCAAGGGATTTCTGTGTAGTTGGTTGAAAAGGGAGGGGAAGAGATAAGGGGAGGAGGAAGAAAGAGAAGGAGGAGGGGAAGAAGGGGAAGGGGGATTGAAAAGGAAGGGGAATAAAGAGAAAGGGGAGGGGTCAGATACATAATGATTTAAGCTAATTTTCTATTTCTTTACACAACAAAAAGATATACAAATGTGTCTGAGAGAGAGAGAGAGAGAGAGAGAGAGAGAGAGAGAGAGAGAGAGAGAGAGAGAGAGAGAGAGAGAGAGAGAGAGAGAGAGATTAATTGGGTCCCCGGCTCATTGTTCAAGAATATCTTTTTTTTTATAAATGGACATAATTTCTATGACTTAGGCGATTCTATTTACGTTTCTTGGGATTTTAAGTGCATCAAGTAAACTGACTCATTATGGCAACACTATTTCGATTCAACATAAGCATTATCGTAGATGCTTCCGCCGTCAGTATGTGATTTCCGAAAACCCTATAAGTATATGATATGTTTTCGGTGAAGAGAGCCATCTGAGCTAAAATCCTTTTACTTGGGACGACTTTCTGATGATGATAAGAGGCTTGATTCTACTTGAAACGTTACTGCTTGGCAATCTGTTGGATGTGAGTTAGCGACACGTTCAAGCTCGATAGTTTCTAAAAGTGTCTACAACCTCACCATCCTTGTGAGCTAAGGTTTAGGGTAACCTATAGGTCTACCTGCTTTGCCATCAGTAGCCATTATTGCCTAGTCCTCTATGGTTCTAGCTTCATGGAGAGAGGACTTGGGTACTGTATGTACGGTCAGTCTCTAGAACAATGTCTTGTCCCTTGCCTCTGCCATTCATGAGGGACCTTAGGAATCACAAGAAGCGTATCAATGTTTTAAATATAAAATTATTTGATTATAGAAATTAGGAATCCAGGAAGAAAAACTTGGTAATGTGAGAAAGAATAATTCAACAAAATTAGTCAATAACTTAGTATAAAAACTGCTGAAACTAGACGAATATAGTACATTGTAAAACATATGCACTACTGCCTAATATCCCTTAAAATGAGGATGCTGCAAAGAAATAGAAACCCATATCCTGCTCTATTTCTACCTATCCAAAACAAATGAGCTCCTGTGCAAGAAATTTCAGTTGGGGGATGGAGAGGGAGATCAAGATAAAGGTGCCCTGATAATGTTTATTATTCACGAGGAAAGAGATTACTAGCATTACAGCGATGAGGCAAAAATTATTTTAATAATTTTTCTAGGTAAATGGAGAGCTTAATATGTATTACAAATTATACACATGCATTCTACATATACAGTAAGGAAAGATTACAGAATGGGTGACGAGAGAAAGTAGCAGGTAGTAGGATGTGTCAAAGCCAGGTGGGAATGTACGAAGGTGAGTGTACATGTTGAATAAACATCTAAGAAAAAAATTGTGGAAGCTCCTGATATAATAGTTTCGCGTAGCATATCTGGTGCTAAAAAAAATTATAGAGAGAGAAAGGCCGAGATACACAGAGAAGTGAGAAGGGGGTTCAATATTGTGGAGAGAATGTAAAACATGGTATAGTAAAACAGTTATTATTCTGAAGTGTTATGAGGATGGTGGTGAGGAAGACCTAGAAATGGCTGCTTTGTAGAAAAGGACTTTATATCTTAGACGCACAGAAGTACGTTCAAGATACGGATGGATGGAACAGTGTGTGTATGGTGATTCAATGTACTGCTGATGAGTCTTTTGAGTGGGTATTGTATATTGAGCGACTAAAGACTAATACCCTAGCCATTTTACTGCACAGGGATTTCATCCCCAATTTGGCAGAGACTTGTATTTTCTCTGTAGCCAACTTCTGTTAACGGAAACACCTTAAAATTGTTTAAGAATATATAAACAAACTTCATAAATAAAAGTAAAAAATCCAAGTTCCCTTGTCATTTCATGGATAGGCATTTATTTTCTCTTTTTCATCATATCTCAAGTCAATTTTTCTCGCTACTATACTAATCAGTTTAAGGACTTAGTTAGAAGTTACTTTATGGGGTGTAAATTATAAGTCTCCACGACGGATTTATATCCTACAAATATTCGGGAAAATGCTTACCTGTAAATGGCTTAACAAGATTTAAAAATATATACGAAACAGGAATGAATTTATAACAAAATAAAGACTAAAAAAATGTATAACCCCCCCCCCCCCCCCCAAAAAAAAAAAAAAATCATAAGTAACGAAGTACCATGGTGAAGCTAGGTATAAAAGTTCAAAGACCAGAAACCAGCTTAACCCCCTAAACAAAGGTGAAGAAGACTCGTTAACAGCACATGCCACAATCAACATTCCACGTTTTTATGCATTAATGACATTATTTCCGAGAATGCAGATTGACTGCATTCCGTGGAGACATGTTCTCAGAGACAGAAGCTTCTTTTTTCGTCTGCTCGAAAGCTTTTCCTCTTTAATCTGTGTTAGTTCACCCAAAATATAATATAGGAGATTGATAATAAATTCGTTCACCATTTGAACAGCATCTTTCCTATATATATATATATATATATATATATATATATATATATATATATATATATATATATATATATATATATATATATATATATATATATATATATTTTCGGTAACAACTTCCTGTCCCTCGAATAGGGGGGAGAGGGACCAGTCATAACTTGATGCGTGTGCATATCTATTATAGTATTTAGCCGTCATTTTGGAGAAGTCGTGTACACTAGTTTAGGAATAAATTGGAACATTTTTGTGCTTGTAACAAATTACTTATTACATGTATTATCAATTATTTAATTAGTTAAAATAACATAAATATTATTGGGCTAGGAGACCAAATGCGCTAGAGCTTCAGGAATGTAAATGGCTGGTATTTGTCATAATTTCTATTTACTCTGCATATCAAGTACATTGTGGTCTTTCGTATACATGCGAAGGTGTGTCAGCACACATGTGTGAGCTCAGTTTATGTTTAGGCGTAACTGCGGCAGCTGTACCAAAATATGACAACTGTTGCTATTGGCAGGTGTTGATCTGTTCAGCCGTTAAACTACTGCGTCTCACTTTATAATGCCAAATAAATCAATACCTTTGCATAGTTTATACGTGAAAGATCTATTTTAATGTTACTGTTCCTAAATTGTTGTATTTTAATTGTAGTTTATCTATTTCCTTTCCTCGCTGGGCTATTTTTCCTTGTTGGAGCCCTTGGGCTTATATCATCTCGCTTTTCCAACTAGGGCTGTCGTTTAGCTAGTAATAATAAAAATAATGATAATAAAAATTTTTTTTCTCTCAACTGATTAATCATACGTGCAATCCCATAACCTTCTTAATATAAAAAGCGAAAAATTACCCCCAGATGCAAGCCCACGAATACATTTCATATTAATGCCAGACAGACAAAGGATTACGAGACATCCAATGTATCTCGAGTCAAAAGGGAACGACTTTGCTCAGGCTATTCATAACTGAGAAATGGCTGATGAAGCTATTCATACAGTAGAGGCTTAACTGCAGATGTGATAAGCCGTTATTAAAACACCTGCACATCAGTGCCATTGTTGTATATGCTCTAGATATTTCATTAATGTCGGTATGGTCGTGTGAATGTACGGGAAATGGAAAACAGATAAACGAAGGACCAAAAGGGATGCTAAAAAGGGCATAAATTGGAATATAATTTTTACACATTCAACTGTAACAGTTTTAGTTTACTATATTAAGTTCGCTTCCTAAAAGAAATTACGAACTTTGACTTTGGAAACACTAAGAGGATCCTCCAAATACTTCTTTATAGATTGTCTTACTTAAATAAAGCTCTTACTTTACTTTCAGTGAATCAATATCTATAAGAGAATTTGGACTCATTCATTTACTATTGTGAGTTAATGGCAATCGTTCTAAATCAAGAACAATTCTTTTAGACAAAACTATAACTTGATACATACATAATTGATTGGAATGCATTGAGCCTATGTCTTTCCCTACAGTATCAGAAAGCGAGTGGTAACCTTCAATAAAAAATGTGCCACACGCTCCAAAATATTTGGTCATAATCTACATCAAAATCTAGAACTGAATACAGCATATTTTTAGCATTGTTCATAAGAATATCCTCGCCTAAGGAACAAGTTGAAAGGTCACGTACGCGAACTTCAATTAAACTAAATGTCAAGTGGGAAAAACGAGAGTAAAATTAGATAAACAAATAAGGAGATATATAAATAACAAAAATATGGTCCCCTTGACTAAAACAATTCAAAAAAAAAAAAATACAGTATAGTGAAAGGCCATGTTGCTGAGTCAAAGACAATCCCCGTGAGAGTGCATGCCTTCTGTGAATATATTTTATTATTAATTTTCGTTTGATGTCAGGAAAATGAATTTTTTATAGATCAGTTCTAACCTTTATCTTTTGTGGTCTTGAAAAAATGAACAATTATTTTTTTACTACAACTATCTAATAACAAAATGCAAAAATTAATCAGATCGTTTATAAGATTTTTTTTTCCATCGAGAGGAGATATACAGACTTAGAATCAATGATATTGATATGCTAAAAGAATTAAATGCACAATTTGCTTAAGATTATATATATATATATATATATATATATATATATATATATATATATATATATATATATATATGTATGTATATGTATCTATATATATGTATATATATATATATATATATATATATATATATATATATATATATATATATATATATATATATATATATTTGGTACACACACTCAACCTCTACCTTTAATTCAACCATCTGCAAAGGCTTTCAATTTCTTGTTCACTTTTTTTTTCACAAAAACTCGGAATAGCAAAATAAAACAAACTATGCATACAGGTTATAGTAGCTTTTACCTGTTACGAGTTTGCCAACAGAATTTGAAACAAAACACAACAGAGAATATACAGTTGCGTTATTTATAGTTTCATTATGGTTTTTACAACTTATAATTTTAAATAGTTAAAGAGGCGAAACGTACACACTCTCAGAGAGAGAGATCATACGAACATGACACTGTATTACCACACTAATACTGTACATTAGGATGAAATATGGACGGGATTCAGCAATGTCTTCTGCCGGAAAGAAAAGAGAAATACTTTTCCTTGCTCCCCCAACTTCCATTTTCCGTAATACAGTTGCTCGGCCGTTATTTTTGCAAGTTTTGAGAGTTCATCTGAACATAAGTAAAAAGGTAGTTCTTTATATAGAACTATATGCTTTACAGAACATATCTAAAATAGAAAAATAAAGATATTTCATAACATATTTTGAATATTATGGGTTCGACTAAACTGCTCTAGTCAATTTAATATGTTTACTATAATTTTCTATTATCTGTTTCACTGAAATGTTTTAATTAGCGGTAATAAGTTATTATCCGGTTATACGTTTCTTAGGATGGCTATTACCAAAATGAGATGTAAATTATATGAAGTTAAGTCAGGTGGAGCGGTAATTAATTCTGTATTTGAAGAGAGCAAACATTCTTAGAGAACCCCTTAAAAGTTAACTAACTAGCAGGGGAAAATCCATACAATAGAGATGGGGTGAAAGAACACCAAAAAATTTTTTTCGTTTTCTTGAAAGTACGAATTCAAAGTCCTAAAAATGTTAAGTAATTATTTTTTTTTCTCTCTCTCTCTCTCTCTCTCTCTCTCTCTCTCTCTCTCTCTCACTCTCTCTCTCTCTCTCTCTCTCATTGTGGAACAGTCCATATTTGACAACTAAAATTTCAAAACGTTATATTTCACAAATCCGTGAGAACCAAGTTTTTTATTTGCTTAAATAACAATTGAGAGAGAGAGAGAGAGAGAGAGAGAGAGAGAGAGAGAGAGAGAGAGAGAGAGAGAGAGATTTTCACGTTCACTAACGTACAGATTAGGTATATTATAAAGATACATACAACTAGAGCGTCTGGAGACAGAAAATCTCTGCTAAGGAGAAAGAATATCTCTGCCAAGGTTCAGACATCCAATCTCAGAAGGTTGACGCAAAAGCAGCAATCCTACCTATCCTATAACCTAATCTTTCGTTGCCAGTCAAGAATTCCACAGTAAACCTCCACAAAGCTAACTCGGTAATCCTTCAAAAAAAATAAAAAATAAAAATAAATAAATAAAAAATAAATAAAAAATAAAAAAAAATAAAATAAAATAAAAAAAACTTTAGCTTCAACCCTTTCCCAGCCATATCTGAGCTGCATCCTTAATACAATACCTTTTATCGCAGAGTAATCTAAAACTATATCCGCTCTCCCCTTTATAATATAAAAAGCTATTTCGAGATATTTCTATTATCAGGAATTTTTTCTTCATTTCGGATCAGGTTAGTATCAGGTGTTTTTTTTTTTTTTTTTTTTAGTTATTTTGTTTGTGTGCTATCTACCGTTTCCGACAGTCTCTTTTTCTATCAGTATTCTTCAAGAGATATAATGATTGTCTTGCGAAACATAATCCTTAGCAAGAGAGCCCCCCCCCCCCCTCTCTCTCTCTCTCTCTCTCTCTCTCTCTCTCTCTCTCTCTCTCTCTCTCTCTCTCTCTCTCTCTCTCTCTCTCTCTCTCCTCAGAAAATAAAATGTGGAGTCCCTCAGGGATCAATCGTAAAACCTTTATTGTTTTTAATTTATATAAATGATTTACCCAAATACATTCGTGACTGCCTCCTTGTTTTATACGCAGATGATACTAAGATTTTACTGACAGGAGAGATGAATAAAATTAATGCAATTCTACAAAAAGCTAAGGAGATTTTAATTAATGCAAAAGCATATTACAATGAAAACACGCTGCTGCTAAACGAGAGCAAACTTTCCTTTGGCTCAAGGCAGTATACAGTATATCCCGTATTCCAAATAACATCAATATAATACTCGGTAACGTCACACTTGTTCTATCAAAAAACGTCAAAAACTTAGGAGTACACACGGTCAATTTCTTAACTTTCAATGTGCATACAGGAAAATTGCAGACAATTAGTAACAGGCACACTACTATTTATTAACCGTGTGATTAAAAGATTTAACTTTGAAGTAGAGTCATGGTAGTTCAGTCCTTGTTACGTAGCACCTTAATATACTGCTTGGGCGTTTGGGGCTCAACAAACAAAATACAAATGAACAAAGTGACACACTATAGCTCAGATTCGCCGGGAAAGAGTCGGCACTAGAGGTTTAACTACCCCTTTAGTCCATAGAATTAACACAAAGGCAGAGGCCAGGGCATTGAATGTAATTGGATCCAAACTGTGGAAAACTACCTCAAAATATAAGATGTAGTCAGACAATATCGTCTTTTAAGTCTCATGACATTTTTAATAAAGGATTAAACTTCGATTCATGTTTTATCGTCTTTTAAGTCTCATGACATTTTTAATAAAGGATTAAACTTCGATTCATGTTTTATACTTATCATCAATTTGACCTACTGTTTTATTACTAGTACCAATGATATATGTTTTCTTAAAGCTTATAGAAATATGTCATAGCCCTTTAATAAGATTTCTAACTCATAATTCCTTTTCACATATTGTATATCAAACTACTTATGTTTATATCACTACTATATTTGTTTATGCAACGTCTATAGAATTATATAAATATATACAGAATAGATATATATATATATATATATATATATATGTATGTATGTATATATATATAATATATATATATATATATACACACACACACATATATATATATAATATATATATATATATATATATATACACACACATATATATGTATATATGTACATATATATATATGTATATATACATATATATATATATATATATATATGTATATATACATATATATATGTAAATATACATACATATGTATATATGTACATATATATATATATATATATATATATATATATATATATATATATATATATATATATACATACATATATATATATATATATATATATATATATATATATATATATATATATATATATGTCAGTCTTTTTATTCACCGATTTAGCATGAAATCCTTCTGACGGATTGTGTATGAATGTACATATGTCTATATGTATTTGTTTTATATAATAACCATTACTATTTGTGGAATAAATCATTTTTACTTTGGCTTTGACTCTCTCTCTCTCTCTCTCTCTCTCTCTCTCTCTCTCTCTCTCTCTCTCTCTCTCTCTCTCTCTCTCTCTTCTCTCTCTCTCTCCTCAGTATATGTCTGTCGTTATCATATCTTCAACATTCTCCTTTTCAATTCCACCTGATCTTATTGTTTACCTTTCAAAACAGCATTACCCATGTCAGTGTTTTTTGTGTCATCCATTAAATATACCCTCCTCGTATTAAGCCATTCAGAAATTTTCCTCCCACCCAATTCAGTCAATTTTCCATTTAAAAACTCCATCAGCGCCTCTTGCTTTCACTCTATTTCTGTCTCCATCTGGTTTCCCTGTCACTGCTTCTACACCACTATCCCATCTGAGGTTTGAATCTCCCTCCGGCACAACCGGCCTCCCTCGGCTGCGGTTGCCTGGAGCCAAGTTTGCCAGTCTCGTTTACATCACTTTGCAATGATGCTTTTCGTGTGTTCGTTTCTTCAATAGGTTGCAAAAAGTAGATATTACGCCAATGTACTTCTGTTCTTTATATTCAAAGCAACATTTTCCTATTCATTTAGAAAGTATTCTTAAAGAAAAATTGCCTATTTATATTTCATTTTAAAAATTGCATATATTCTTTTTTCATTTCCATATTTCTGTGAAAAGCTGTCTGGTGTCACTTCTGGACTCTTCATATTTAAAATAGTCGCTATGCATTCGTTACATTATCTATATTTTGATATACATTTAATATATTTACGTTACATCCTTTGTACTTCAGTACTTCAACTATGTGCTTGGCTTCCCTTACGTTTTAAATATTTCTGCCACTGCGCTGTTAGCCTATATCTCTGTGTATCTTATAATGTGGACAATCATCTAAGTATTTTCTTTAATATTGTTTATGTCGGCATCTACTTTTTTTATTATCAACCCTTTCTTGAACTGTAAGTATTCCATTCTTTTAACTAGGAGCAATCATTTATACCGTCTTACATTTTATAAAAAAGAAATGTTTGCCCAGAGTGAATTATTCAGCGGGACTTGGAGGAAACTAATGTTTGCAAGACTCAACCAGATAAACAGCAACAATAATGACGCAAAACCATATATGTATATATATATATATATATATACTATATATATATATATATATATATATATATATATATATATATATATATATATATATATATATATATATATATATATATATATATACATGAATAAAGCAAACGCACTTTATGAATCCAAGAAGATACTAAATGAAAATATACTCATTAACGCGAATGAACATATAAAAAATATGCATACGAATGACCAAAAAATAGCGAATGAAGCTAGTAAGACGACTACGAATGCAGTACATGAGCAACACACGCATCTTCACTCACTTTTACACACAGGCACACGGATTAAGCGCACAAACATGTACTGCAATTTACATCGACATACGCTAGAACTGTCAATTCTTGTCATCAATGTTAGCAGACAACTGCGCTCTCTCTCTCTCTCTCTCTCTCTCCTCTCTCTCTCTCTCTCTCTCTCTCTCTCTCTCTCTATATATATATATATATATATATATATATATATATATATATATATACATATATATATGTATATATATATAATATAATATAATATAATATAATCCAATAGATTTTGAAATGTAGTTCACTAAATGAATAAGAGTATTCATAATGACATTCGAAGACCAAATCAGAGTGCAGCTGAGAGAGAGAGATATTGTGAGAAAAAACGAGAAAGTTTGTGAGAAAAACGAGAGAGAGAGTGAGAGATTGTGAGAAAAACGAGAGAGAGAGTGAGAGATTGTGAGAAAAACGAGAGAGAGAGAGAGAGAGAGAGAGAGAGAGAGAGAGAGAGAGAGAGAGAGAGAGAGAGAGAGAGAGAGAGAGAGAGAGAGAAAACGAAGATATATATTGTAAGGAATAATAAATACATTTGAAATCTTTCATAATAAAATTCTATTTAATGAAGCATTATGACCTTCCCTGTTAAAATTAAAATCGTTTTCCTAAATTCACCATCATTATCATATACATTTTCATTTTATTGTTTTAATTACAAATAATAAAAAAAGAATAAAACATCATTGCACCGCATAAGAAATCAAAAGAAAGATGTCGTCGATATTTGGATCTCATGATTTCATCTGAAAGGCATAGTGTATGTCTAGAAATCTCACCCTATAAAAACCACTGAGAACCAGGAAAAAAAACGCCTTTTGGAGACACCCCTTCGAAATAGAAAAGGCACAGGGTGAACAATGCATATATTATTACTTTCTAAGCTAAAACACTAATTGGAAAAGCAGGATGCTATAAGCCCAGAGGCTCCAACAGGGAAAATAGCCCAGCGAGGAAAGGAAAAAGGAAATATCAAACATTTTCAGAATAAAAACATAATCAATATTTACTATATAAACTATAAAACTTTAACAAGAGGAAGAGATATAAGATAGAATAATGTGCCCGAGTGTACCCTCAAGCAATTATTATTATAATCATTATTATTATTATTATTATTATTATTATTATTATTATTATTATTATTATTATTATTAGCTAAGATACAACCCTAGCCAGAAAACAAGGATGATATACGCC
>NC_090746.1:18545242-18550242 GCF_036898095.1 Palaemon carinicauda
TTCCTTTTTTTCCCTGTCGTTTCACAAATCACACTATAAAGACGTAGCGCAACAGCTTCTCGTAACTAGATAATATGAGCTCAGTTAGAAATGAAGTTTATAATTTCAGCACTGAAATGGATAACGCAGGGTCAAGCGTTCAAAGAGTTCATCTGTAACATAACTGGCATGGAATGAACATTTTGGCCCTCTCTCTCTCTCTCTCTCTCTCTCTCTCTCTCTCTCTCTCTCTCTCTCTCTCTCTCTCTCTCATCTCTCTCTCTCTCCCATAATAAATGATAAAAGTTAGCGTCGAGTTTATATCCCCCATTTACATAAAACTCTCAATTTCAAACTAAATATCTTGAGAAACATTACAAGTTCCATTCTCTAGTGGCATGATGTTAGTGAAGTGAATCTTTATCTCCCTAAGATTTGGAATTGTTGAAAGACAAATAGGCAAGAATGGAAATAATAGTGTGGTTTCGGGAATTGTTACAAAATATCTGAAGGTTTGGATAAATGGACAAATTCCTGGAATTTAGAAGGTAAGAAGAACTAATTACGTGGGTTGCGACCCGTCTGTTCAATAAATCCACTGAAATATCTTGCTAATCCAAATTATAAAAGGGTTCAGTGTGCGGCCAATTTTCACCTCACGAAAACTCTCAAAATCTACGATTTGGTCCAATTATTATTATTATTATTATTATTATTATTCCCTCCCACAAGGACGTCATGTTTTCACCACTGTGTTTGCTTGTCACCAACCTAAATCAAAATGTTAGGGGCCAATTTTGACCAACGTACTACAAATATATGAAAAACGGTGTATTCAGACCGAATCTCTCTCTCTCTCTCTCTCTCTCTCTCTCTCTCTCTCTCTCTCTCTGAATGTTCTTTAGGCCGGTATAACTCATGTATGGTGTTTTTCTATTATTATTTTACATCGAACCATAATTGAAACTACTTTTTCTTTTATCAGTGACTTGAACAAGACAAATATCGGAATAATCTAATGTAGGTGTTAACTGAAGGAATTGTTTAGCATCGACACCAATAATTTCTACCTGACTTTGCGGATTCATGATAATATATATACTGTGTATATATATATATATATATACATATATATATATATATATATATATATATATATATATATATATATATATATATACATATATATATATATATATATATATATATATATATATATATATATATATATATATATAGTGTGTGTGTGTATTCAGTATTTGCAGTGGATATTTGAAACGTCAAATGATAACATAATGAAATATGGCAACTCTACTTGTAACATCTTAATGCTCGCACTAATAAAAACACCCCTTTGCTGTCTTTGATTAGCTAAGGTTGGAGAAGGCTCAACCCACTTCATGTAAGTTGTAAGAGCAACACCTTGTCTGTTTAGTCATGGGAACATTAGACACATCCGATGAAAGATTTTCCCCGAGTATCAGCGTTCTTTTGATTCCAACTGTACACCTATCATACTGAGGTGCATCTGCCATAAGCTCATCTACAAAGCTTCCTTAGGGTCTACGAAATGCAATCCAAACGATAGCTTTATCCACTGGCCAATGCCACTGTTGTTATCCTTGTACTCATTACATAGTCCGAAATTCTGAATGATTAAGACAACAAAGGACTGATTGACCAATGACCATCAAGGTGTAATTAACCGGTTACAACAAGAGTGAACACTCTGTGAATCATTAAGACATACTAAACGAAGCTTACTGAAATAACAGTCAAAAGGGAATAATCTTGGCGCGCGTTTGAAACTGCGTTAAGGGCTAGCTTCGAAATCGTTAATATTTCTGAATCCGCACTTTTGTAGTGCGCCCCTCCATATCATCCTTCACCTTATCTTCCCATCTAATTATCAAACTCGCTCTCGATCTTCTTCCCGTAACAGATACCTCCCAAGCCCTCCTCACCAGTGTTGCCAGATATGGGGATTTATCCCTAGATTTTGGGATTTTGGGTGTCTGATGGGGATATTCTGTACAAATTTCTATGAAGAAAAGTCAAAGATGATTAAACCTTTATATTGTTGCAATTAGTTTACTTGCTCTTACATGAAGTATAGTTAGTAATTTCAACATTAGTAAAGCCTACATGATCAGAGGAAAATATATTTGTGGAAATGGGGATTTTTGGGTTGTTTTGGGGACTTTTATCAAGAATTTTGGGGATTTTTAAACTAACCCATCTGGCAACACTGTTCCTCACTCCCTGCCCACCATCCATCCTCAACACATGCCCACACCATCTCAGCCGTGACATTCTTATCACCTCTGTAATCTTAACCACGCCCGCCGTTCTTATTTCATCATTTTCCCTTCCTTCAAGCAGTATGTTTTGTGGTATCATTCCACCCACACTCAAAAAAAGAAAATATATAAATAAGAATATCATCTTCCAACTAGAAATGAAACCAAGAAAACACAACCAAGAATAACCTTACATAAATCAGATTGAACATCATTCGTTAACAAACAATAATTTGGTTGTTAAAAAAAGAAATCATCAATGTGAAGTGATACCTTTGGGTTTCATTAGCGTCAATTGATAATGACAATAAACCAGCTGAAAAATCATTTCCAGCTGCACAAACACTAATAATCTGCAGCTCCCCTCGTCGAAACACGCTCTTAATTGAGGGGAGTTTCCGTTCTCTAATTATTCATTGGCAGGGAGGAGCTTTGCTCAAATGCTTTGCTAGTGTTCGAAATTATTTAATAACTATTCTTTTACTCTTCTGATTTTGTTTACGCATTTTTGGGTATAATAAAAGATTCTCAAAATTGGAAAGACTCAAAATGCTGCATCGTATACTCTATCAAGAAGGACCCTTATTTGTGGAGATATTCTAAATGAAAAACTACGTATCCTAAATAACACAATTTAATAACACACGGTCTTTAATACATAAATGGCTCCATATGATACTCAAACAAAAGTATAATGCTACATTTTTTACTTTACATGGTAACCAATTCTTTCATTTATTTACTTTTTTCTGATTTTGCTTATTAACTACAAAAACATCCAGAGGGTAACTTTCATTAATACATTTGTGTCATCAAGAATACATCAAAACAAATCTGTGAGAGAGAGAGAGAGAGAGAGAGAGAGAGAGAGAGAGAGAGAGAGAGAGAGAGAGAGAGAGAGAGAGAGTATTGAAAACAGATATATCGAACAGTTTCCTGTGTTAGACTACCACTGATAGCTACCCAAGATTCTTTATTTTTTATTTTTTTTTTAACTTTGAGTATCCCATTCCCTTTTACGCATTGTTTGTGTCGTTGTTTATTATGGTGTATAGATACATCTATCTATAGATTATATATATATATATATATATATATATATATATATATATATATATATGTGTGTGTGTGTGTGTGTGAATACATACATATGTGTGTATTCATTCTTATCTTTTGAGATGAGTATCAACAAAAATAAATAAAAAATTACCAAATAAGTTTGAATACATATGTATCTAGTAGTCAAAATTGGCCCAGTACAGTTAGAATCAAAAGAACGCCGACACTCATGGGAAATCTTTCCTTAGATGTCTCTAGTTTTCCCGTGACAAAACAGACACGGTGTTGCTCTTCTTACTACTAATATGAAATGGGCGGAGCCCTCTCCAACCTTAGCGAATCAAAGACAGCAACAGGGTGTTTTTGCTAGTGAAAGCATTAAAATTTTACAAATCGAGTTGCCATATTTCATCCTGTTTTATCATTTGACGTTTCGAATATCCACTGCAAATACTGAATACAAACACACACACACACACATATATATATATATATATATATATATATATATATATATATATATATATATATATGTATATATATACAGTATATATAGATATATATATATATATATATATATATATATATATATATGTATATATATACAGTATATATATATATATATATATATACAGTATATATATATATATATATATATACAGTATATTTATATATATATAATATATATATATATATATATATATATATATATATATATATATATATATATATATATATATATATATATATCCTGAATCCGCAAAATCGTGTAGAAATTATTGGAGTATCGCAGCTAAAATATTCCTTCCGTTAGTAGCTACATTAGATTATTTCGACATTAGCCTTGTTCAAGTACTTTTAGATATGGTTCGATGTAAAATAATAATAATAAAAAAACAATACATGAGTTATACCGGCCTAAATGACATTCAAAGAGAGAGAGAGAGAGAGAGAGAGAGAGAGAGAGAGAGAGAGAGAGAGAGAGAGAGAGAGAGAGATTCAGCTTGAATACTTAGTTTTTAATTATATTTGTAGTACGTTGGTCAAAATTCGCCCGTAACTTTTTGAGTTAGGTTGGTGACAAACAAAAAGACAGGTGAAAACGTGACCTTGGCGGAGGTAATAATAATAATAATAATAATAATAATAATAATAATAATAATAATAATAATAATAATAATAATAATAATAACAGGACCAAAACGTAAATTTTGAGAGACTTCTGTCGAGGTGAGTATTGGCCCGCGCACTTAGCCCTTTGATAATTTGGAATTGCGATATTTCTTTGGATTTATTAAACGTAATTAGTTTTTCTTACCTTCTAAATTCCTGGAATTTATCCATTTATCCAAACATACCGAAATCTTGTAACCCTTCCAGAAACCACATTATTACTTCCATTCTCAACTCGGGGCCGTTCTTACATATAGGGGACCAACTCTGCCTCACATAAATCTACATTAAGCCTTTAATGGGCGGTCAATCATATTCAGACTTTCAAAAAATTTTGCAAGGACTATTGCAATATATCAAGAAACATATGTAAAAAAGCAAACATTTCAATAGTATAATATGTATTTCTAAAGGAATACAAAGTCTACACAGACAAAGCGAAAAAAATCTTGATTTTAACATATTTCTCTTTGCAAACGAAGTCCTCTC
>NC_090746.1:18555242-18565470 GCF_036898095.1 Palaemon carinicauda
TGATGTATTCAAAGAATAAATGATAGCAAGCAGACTTAACTTCTACCTTCCAAACTATAATCAAACGAAAATTGAGAAATATAAATTAACTATCGTTAAACCATTCTCATCACTGATTCCGTGAGCCTCCCTTCTCATTCTGTGCCAATTGCCCTTCAACCTTTCTTGCCCCGTGTTATTCAATTTTATTCTTATTATTTCCTCTGCATTTCTCTCTCGCTTCTACATAAATTTCTAATCATGGCCACAGACCGTAACTATATGTATGCGTTTGTATAACCCATTTACCAGGTCTTGTTTTTATGGCTATGCTTCCTTTACTTTCATGAAATTCAGATGATCAGTTAACTCTGACTGTGATGTATTCAAATGCGCGTTCTCGTAGCATACAAGGTATTCTTAAAAGAAAAAAAATTAATTAATCGCTTGTATTCCGTCATGGTCAGTTCTAATGTCAATAAAACAAAGTGAAACTATATTTAATGGACAGTTCTACGATAAAAAAGAGAGGGGGTTAACAACACTAAAATAACGTCAAATAAAATTTAGCATAGCACTTTAAAATAAAAGACAAGGAACCCTCTAAAATAACAGATGGAAATCCAGTCAACAATTCTGCGATATGATTAGGATAACACTAAACTACCATAAGTTTATTGATTAGGATAACTACCGTTAATGCAAAACTTTCCCTTTCCACTCGTCTGTCTTATCTCCCTCGTTTCCCATAAACTCTGTCCCTTCAGCCTTCCAGCAACCTCCCTGCAGCCTATTATGCAAGGCAGCCAGTCGCCCTAACAACAAGAGATCAAAGGCCAGCCCAAAAGCTGATTAAAGATCGGAAATCTCCCTCCGACGTCACATCTGAGCAGCAGAATGGGAGGAGTCTGTGAAGCGATCGGATGAGTCACGTGATCTTGTTAATCCTTTTCAGGAGCAGTAAAAAATAGGTGCAGAATTATCTTACCTACAACACACGCGACCGCACAGACATAGGCAGAGAGAGAGAGAGAGAGAGAGAGAGAGAGAGAGAGAGAGAGAGAGAGAGAGAGTGAGTCTTGAACTACTTTGATTGCGTTTTATGTGTGTATATATGTATGTATGTATGTATGTATATATATATATATATATATATATATATATATATATATATATATATATATATATATATATATATATATATATATATATATATATATTAATATATATGTATATATATACACAAATATATATATATATATATATATATATATATATATATATATATATATATATATATATATATATATTATATATATATATATATTATATATATATATATATATATAGAGAGAGAGAGAGAGAGAGAGAGAGAGAGAGAGAGAGAGAGAGAGAGAGAGAGAGAGAGACCAATCTTTTAAGTCTTACCCTACACACTAACGGTGGTCATATTTTCCGTTCAATTCAATTATCACTCTTCTCTAATAGGAGAGAAGGATATCTTTAAATTGTGAGCAAGGAGGAACCCTAAATTTAATCAATGAAACCTGTACAAAGAAAATAATAGGGTTAGAGCATCTGGTACAGGAAGGGCAACTTGAAGCATTGCTCTTTCGAGGGACATCGTTTGTTTGTTTGTTTGTGTGTGTTGTTAAAAATGTCCCAACTTTTTCCTGACAGGGGGTTGCTATAAAGAAGATAAAGCATAATAGTTACTTACACCTATATATACTTTAAATGCCGAGTCCTGGATAAGTCCCCTATTCAGTAATATCGCAGCATAAACCATTTCAAGCAGCTACAAACAAAGATCATCAGTAGCGAGTCGAATCGCCCTTAACACTACGGCATGTACACTCGTTGGATATTAAACGTCATCCTTCCCTCTACAATAATTCTTACTCTCCATCTATTTACCCACCACTTTACAGGTCTTCCTCTCCTCCTCCCTCCTAACTCTACTGAATTAAACACACTTTTCATGAGCCTATTATCATCCACTCTAACTACATGGTCAAACCACAGAAATACAGTGATCCATCTTTTCACCTACACTAAATCGTTTCCCTCCTTTTCCATTTATTTCTTCTTACCAAATATATACTATACTTTCTCGTTAGTTTCAACATCCACTACATAGTTCTATAATGGAGAGTTGGCTCAACAATTCCTTCATAGATCATTCAAGTCTCTTTATAATCTTTTGCAAACATCTAGCTAGCTAACTTTTATTCTTGTTTTACTTATTGCATAATTCAACTTCTCCCACATGCTGCTCCAAATACCTTCTTCTACTATAATTTTGTCGTTAATATTCAATGTTCTATCTCACTTGTTTCCATTTACCATTATAACTTTGCTCTTCTTACAACCATTTCAAACTCTTTTACTAGTTTCTACAGTTTGTCTTCCCTGTTCTCAATCGGTACTCTATTTCATGCCCAATTATTTACTCCTGAAAAATTCCGACTAAAGCTTCAGTCATTCCTGTGATTTTTCACATAACTTCATCCAAAAAGATTTTGAATAACCAGACACATAACAGGCACTTGTCTCAGACCACCATTTATATCAAACCAGTAACTCTCTCGTACTAATATTTTACCTCATGTTTCCCCTAACCTGAAAAAATATTGTACTCAGTAACTTATCTCCTATATCAAAGTATTATCACTACCTTTACAGTAGTAGCAGATGCAAGTTTATATATTATGGAGTGTTGAAATGTTTGATTTCGATGTCCAAAGTTTTATCACGAAATGTCCAAAATAGTGTGGAACATAATACTTGAAAATGTCCCAACAAAAAAGTTTGAAATCTGTTTCTCTTTACTAGCAATACTAGAATCACATTCAAGATACTGTGATTATGAAAAATGAAAACAGCTGCCTTGGTAACTCCGCTAGGACTTGTGGATTAGACATGGATATCTATTTTTCTTTTGAACAAATTAAAATTCTGCATAATTTATTAAATTTGTTCTTAAACATGATGCATCTAATTTTTCTGTTTTTGGTTTTAGTCGATGCCCATAAGCCGGCAGTTAAGGTTAGCGTATATTACGATGATGGAAATAAATTACGTATGTCATATAGAAAAGAATTTAAATCACTGCAACTGTGTTAAGTAAAATATGAACATGATTTTGCTTTCGTCAATGTCAGGAAAAATAAACAAGAGGAAGAAAGCATCTTGCTTACTTGAAAGTATATAAGAGTAAAGGCATCATTACTCAGCATTTCAATTCGGACACGAAAAGAAATGTAAACATCAAGACAAACTATCCTTGGATTAAATTCCTCTACGAGAGAGAGAGAGAGAGAGAGAGAGAGAGAGAGAGAGAGAGAGAGAGAGAGAGAGAGAGAGAGAGAGAGAGAGAGAGAGAGAGATGTCCAACTGTAAATAGAAAGTTGATCACATCGAAAAATGAAAATGTAAAAAAAAACGGTAAAATATCTGTGAGAGAGAGAGAGAGAGAGAGAGAGAGAGAGAGAGAGAGAGAGAGAGAGAGAGAGAGAGAGAGAGAGAGAGAGAGAGAGAGAGGAGAGCATCCCGCCAACGAAAAAAAAAAGCAATGGATGGGGAGGAAATAGAAGGAAATGACTCGTTGTGGAGACAATAGGTCTCGTCCTTTGCGATGCAATAACTTATGCAACGAGTCTATCCGGTGTTGCAGAGGACGAAGTGCGAGATGTAGGTTTGCCTGTTGGAGTTCATTGTGGGCGAACTTGCATCGTCATTCCCTAATGGATAAGGGAAAACAGCTTAAGAGCTATATTTGTCATTTAATTCACCGTCTAGAATGAGATGGAAGAGTACGTGGATAGACATAAAACCAACCCTATATATTGCACATGCAAAAACTGCTCGTATTCACTCACACACAGGCACGCACATGCACAATACACACACACACACACACACACACACACATATATATATATAAATATATATATATGTGTGTGTGTGTGTGTGTGTATGTAGGTATGTTTAATAAAATATATTTAACAACATTACGAGGAGGCTTCAGTTTAAAGACGAGAGAATTGCCATAGCCGAAAATCTTGAGGTACACATTCACTTACAAACATACTCAAAACGTGCATACATTCAGATGATGCAGTTATGTTGAAAATAGATTTCACCCTTTAATTATTCTTATTTAAAAATATGAAATATTCACGAGTAACAAATGAAAATTACAATATACTTGGAAACAAAGACGTCAACAAAATATGTAAATATTACGGAAAGAGCACTTATGTTGAAAGTATTATTAAGTTTCACTAAAACTTTACAACATAACAAATTTTAAGAAAAAAAAAGAATTCCTGATGAGAGAGAGAGGAGAGAGAGAGAGAGAGGAGAGAGGAGAGAGAGGAGAGAGAGAGAGAGAGAGGAGAGAGAGGAGAGAGAGAGAGAGAGAGAGAGGACTAATATGTATAAAAAACAAAATTTCATCGGGGATGAAATATAATTCATAAATGAAAAATTAAAAAGCCTTTGATAAAATGGATAGGAATGCGAAAACTATTCATTTAACCATGAACTGCATTCATTTAATTTTCGTCTCTGAATAAAACATTTCACAATTAATAAATAAAAAAAATAATATCCTCGCCTAATTGCCGAAAGAAAATCCTACATTCCAACCACAGTCAATAACAGCTATTGTCTTGAAAATAAACAAACAAACAAATAAGAATATAAATAATGTATAAACACTTTTCATTTTGTTTCCTACAAATACTTAATAGAAACCAGCCACAGCAATGATCAATTAGAATAAAAATAAAAAAAAAATAGGTAGCGGGTAACAAACTCGGTCCTACAAGATAATGAGGGTCCGTCTCTGGGTTCCTCCATCCGGCACTCGCCATCGCACGAGAGAGAATGCAGCACCTGTCGAAAACCAGGTGTTGGCCTGGACCCAGTGCAATGAAAACAGCTGTTTGCAATTTCAGCTTTTAAAAAATCAATTGATGCTTTATAAAGCTACCGGAAATCCACACATGGCTAAAATGGGATGATCAGACATTGTGGTACAGCTTGAAAGGCAACTCTGTAATCAGACCAGGTTGCTCTGTTTAATATTTGGATGTAGGTCACCCAGAAAATGTGTGTTGATTATTCAGATATTATGCATAATGGATGAATTAGATATTCTAATGAATATTCTAGCATAAATTATGCTCGAATTTTTACTAGACAATTGTATTTGTTGCTGTTTGGAAACCCGTCGTGAACATGCGATTACTATGGTAATGGGATGAGACAACCTACCAGAAAACTAAGTCAAACAGACAATACGAAATCGGTTGTCACATTTATTGTCAAAACAGTTCACGAAATTTATCAACAGGTGAAGCATAGTTGGTCAACCAGAAAAAATTAACAAATTTGTAACGAGGTAAAAAAAGTGCTTTTCAAAATGCAATAACTTGAACAAACAGCGGACTTTCGTCGGAATGCCTGCTGAAAGGCGTTTTCTAAGGACTAAATGTTTACAAACAGTATTTTTTTTATAAGACTCATTCTGCTTTAATTATTATCGATCGCATTCTACAACTATCCATTGAAATAATCATCCTTTTTTGGAGGTTATCTTTACGTTTATAAGAATGTATATAATTATCTACATCGCTTGTTGTTCAGGGTAACAACTTGCAACAAAATTCTATCATCATTCGAAAAACCCAAATAAGGAATAAACAATAAAATTCACGTAATCTGATCTTTGAGTAATCTTCCCTATATAATGAAGAACAAACGTCTGGATATATATATATATATATATATATATATATATATATATATATATATATATATATATATATATATATATATATACATATATATATATGTTATACATATATATATATGTTATACATATATATACATATATATATATATATATATATATATATGTTACATATATATACATATATATATATATATATATATATATATATATATATATGTTATATATATATAACACACACACACATATATATATATATATATATTATATGTTATATCTTTCCGGTCATACAAAGCTCTCCCCCAGGGGAAGGGTATGTCATAGTCTTACCCTGGTGCGAGGGGGGTTGCATGTGCGAGCACATCCATCTAGATATTTATCAGTCATTTTTGACGGGTCTCGTACACTTTTTCAATAAAAAATAATCCCTTGTGGCAGACACTGCAATTGGTATTACAAACCTATGGAGAAAGATATAGAGAGAGAGAGAGAGAGAGAGAGAGAGAGAGAGAGAGAGAGAGAGAGAGAGAGAGAGAGAGAGAGAGAGAGAGAGAGAGAGAGAGTATGTATACTGATAAAATCAATAAGATTGCAAATATGGATGTTTCTCCCCAGTCATTACCTAATGCACGTTGAAGGCACCGACGATTTGCACTTATGCCAGATTAACAGAGATACTTGAGAGAGATAAGCAAATAAAAACGGTTATTATGATCCTCATCGCTGCGCTAGCTGGCGAGGAAACCACGTGGGATTCATTAAGTCAAGGGAAAGAAGGATCACAAATATGATAAAGATCAGGACTAGCTTATTAAGATAAGTGAGTACATACACATATTACCTCAATTAATTTTTCCCTATTTACAGCATATCTATGAGATTCACTTTATCGTTTTATCGATGGAGAGAGAGAGAGAGAGAGAGAGAGAGAGAGAGAGAGAGAGAGAGGAGAGAGAGAGAGAGAGATGGAGAGAGAGAGAGGAGAGAGAGAATGCCATTCAAAGTTTCTTTGTGTATCCAAAAAACAAGGCTGAAAGTAACGAATTATATTTATCCATTTCAATTCTCTCTCTCTCTCTCTCTAGAGAGAGAGAGAGGAGAGAGAGAGAGAGAGAGAGAGAGGAGAGAGAGGAGAGAGAGAGAGAGGGAGAGAGAGAGAGAGAGAGGAGAGAGAGAGAGAGAGAATTGAAATGGATAAATATAATTCGTTACTTTCAGCCTTGTTTTTGGATACGCAAAGAAACTTTGAATAGCATTTTCCTCTCTCTCTCTCTCTCTCTCTCTCTCTCTCCCTCTCTCTCTCTCTCTCTCTCTCTCTCTCTCTATATATATATATATATATATATATATATATATATAGTATATATATACATATATATACTGTGTATATATATATATATATATATATATATATATATATATATATATATGTATGTATACTGTGTATCTATGTATATACATACTGTATATATATAGATACACAATATACATATATATATATATATATATATATATATACATATATAAGATACATTGTATATATATATATATATATATATATATATATTATATATATTTATATATATTACTGTATATATATATATATATATATATACACAGTATATATATATATATATATATATATATATATATATATATATATATATATATAGATAGATAGATAGATACACAGTACATATATATATATATATATATATATATATATATATATATATATATATATATATATATATAGATATAGATAGATAGATAGATACACAGTACATATATATATATATATATATATATATATATATATATATATATATATATATACATACATGCATATATGTATAAATGTATACATACTGTGTATCTATCTATTTATCTATATATATATATATATATATATATATATATATATATATATATATATATATATATATATGTATGTATACACACACACACACATATATATATATATATATAATATATATATATATATATATATTCATATATATACCCAAATACTGTATTATATAAATCCTTTAATCTAACTTAGAACTATTCACACTCATATTCTAAGAACGAATTAACTCTTGAGCCAACTTGTCGGTGCACACTATCAAGAAGATGAATATACCATGGCAAGGACTAAAATTCACGGGATAAAAATCTTTACGACGTCAACAATAAAAAAGAAAATAAGAATAACAAATCTTAAACTTGAATACTTCGCTATATTCTGCATTAGAAAAAAACAACTCAAAATATTTCAGTTTATTTTAAGGTACATGAAATCATAAGCACTAAATCGTTTCTTTAAGACCAGTAAAAACAATTTTTATTGTCCGATTCTGAAAATTTTTTGGTATATTTCAGAGTACCAATAATCATAACTTCATATCATAAATTATGTGGTTTGAAGTAATGTGTTAAAAAACACGTTTTTGTCTCATCAAAGTAAATCATGATCATTAACATTTGGGCCAAATGATGTCAATCAAGGTGAAAAACGACATTTGTCAATAGTATAAAGGAAATTTAATCTTTAACGATTATCATGAAAACAGTCCTAACAATTACGATTACAAAATCTTGAGGCGATATCACCTCCGTAAAAATATTTAACTTACAATGGAGACCATGATAACAATGGTGTCCAATATTTTCAAAATCATTCGAATGGATTTTAGGAATTACCATATAAAATAACAAATTTCAAGAGGAGAATATCTTACAAAAAAACATTCAAGTAAATATTGGTAAACATGGCTGAGGACTATGAAGCGTGAAGTAGGAGATGATGAATGGCGAAATATTGATTTAAAAGCTAAAGATAAAAGACGACTGGCGATATCTAACAGAGGCCCTTCGGGTCAATAGGCGTAGGAGGAGATGATGATGATGATGATGAATAAAAAAAAAATAGTTTGACTGCTTTAAAATCTGGATGCGAAAATATTTATCGAAAAAAACATTATTCTCTCAATCAACACCAGTGTACAATACATAATATAAATATTAACTGTCCCTTTTTTTTTCAGTCAGGAATATCATTGCAATAAAACTAAAGTCATAATTTATAACTGGCAGATAACTTTTATTTTTGTTAAGCTCTCACTAAACAGCATATCAGGTTAACCATCCATGATAATCGCATTTGACCTGCTCGAGAAAATCCTGCCATATTCAGTCCCTATGCAGATTCATATTTCATTGTTGATATTATAGTATATCTCCATTATACAATGAATTTTAGCACAAATTACATATAATTTTCGGGACATTTTCCCGAATCTCATTGCCATATATATGTATATGTATATATATTATATATATATATATATATATATATATATAATATATATATACATAATATATATAATATATATATATACATATATATAAATTATAGATATATATATATATATATATATATATATATATATATATATATATATATATATATACACACACATAAGCAATTGATATGCATTTACATCTAAACACACACACGCACACACACACACACACGCACACACACACACACACACATATATATATATATATATACTATATATATACATACTATATATATACATACTATATATATACCATATATATATATATATATACTATATATATAAATCATTCTTCTCTGAATGGGGATACCTTAACGTCGTGGAAAAGTTTGTGCATCGCCAAGACCAGCAAAGTTGTACTAGCCTTGGCTCCATCACACTGTTGGTTTGCTGTGAGTAGTCAGACTGAAGTCACCGACCATCACTAATCCACAGTGACCAGCGTGGAGATGAAAATTGGCCAAACCTCAGATATGTCTGAGGCTTTTGTCCTACAGTGGACTATAAACGGCTGTATTTGTTGTTGTTGTTGTTTATATATAACATATGCATATACATAAAAATGTGTGCGTAATTGTACCTCGGTCAGTTACGCCGAAAACTTACAGTTCGTAGACTCAAATTGAAACCAAGCTCAGGTTCGAATGCATTAACTGAAACACGGCAATCGCATACTATAAGTAAGATGAGCGACTGTGAGGAAAATGGCCTGGTTGACCTCTATTCACGCAAAAGATTTCCAAGACCCCATTTGATCTAGGACTATCACATGTCGCCCAGGTAAGAATTAGTACCAACATTTGCTGCAAAATAACGGCCATGAGTTCTAAAGACTCGCATTTAAAGACAGGCAGAGATAAGAGAAGATTGAACAATTCTATACCCATCTTTCCAATGGGAAAGGTGCACACACATATATAAATGTGTTTGTGTGTGTTTAGAGAGAGAGAGAGAGAGAGAGATGAGAGAGAGAGAGAGGAGAGAGAGAGAGAGAGAGAGAGAGATTTCTTATTTTCATTTAATTAGACGTCTGAAGACAAAAATATCATAACCCTCAACATTCCGACATAAATCACGCACACCTCGTACCCTCCAGACAAAAAAGTAAAAGGAAGGAGAGAGA
>NC_090746.1:18565970-18573470 GCF_036898095.1 Palaemon carinicauda
GCAGTTGCCTAGGCAACATGACGGCAAAGGATCCGTGAAAAGCGGTTTCAAGACTAATAAGTTTTTACTTTAATATTTTTTTCCGCAATATTCATATGATGAATTTTCAATGCATACAAAATTCCCTTTGGATATAATCTATTCCTGGGGTAAAACAAACTTGATTATGAGGTTTGAGGCTCAACTTATGGTGGTATAAAAGTAAAATATCCTGTGTAAAACTTATAAATCACCATCCAAAGATACTATCGTTTACCCCGCAGTCATTAATTATCCATACATACTAAACACACATATAAATACAGATTCATACACACACACACACACATATATATATATATATATATATATTTATACACACACAATTATGTGTCAAGAACACACGTGCCTTTAATAGATGTTAATAACGACCACAAATGATATTTGATATTAATTTCAACCTTGGGAATATATATATATATATATATATATATAGATATAGATAGAGTATATATCAGTTGGAAATTTTATTCTGATGAATACCTTTTGGGGTTGATATTTACTTATTTATATATATATATATATATATACTGTATATATATATATATATATATATATATTCCCAAGGTTGAATTTAATATCAAATATCATTTGTGGTCGATATTAAAAGACATGTGTGTTCGTGACACATAATTATGTGTGTGTATAAATATATATACATATATATATATATATATATAATATATACAGTATATATATATATATATATATATAATCTATACATATATATACACATAAACATATATATGTATATGTATATACAGTACACAGGCCTTCATCCATTCAAAGCCCTTCTACGAACTTTAACTCTATTTGCCTTCTTTGAGAATTTAAGCGGGGAAAATAATTTACCGTGTATAGGCTCAAGACAAGAAATTGCTGATTAAAAAAAAATGTAATATGTTGATTTATATGTCAATAATATGCTCACTTATGATTCCATGAACTTTTATAAAATAACATCTATTTCTGTGTGTATTCTTTCAAAAGAAAAAAAAAGGTAAAGTAAATTTAAAAAAAAAAAATAAACAAATGGCGAGGAAGCATACAAGAAAGTCAAGAACATCAAATCTATGAACATGAAGATAATACGGACATATGTATTAGACAAAAATAATAATAGAAATTAATTAGGAAAGTTGAACTGATCGACTACAAGTATGCAGCTCAGGTAAAAAAGCAAAACAGACAATACAACGTTAGGAGCACGTGATGTTAGCAAAAATACTTTGTATAAATTGAGATTTAAATTCCAAGAAATAGTATTGTTTCCCAAAGAAAGCATTCCTAGTAATTGATGGAATTTGTAAATATCAAGAATTTTCTTCGGTCTTATCTTTAATAGAATTCGGAGTTTCACGTTTCTTCTCGAAGTCCTTGAGTTATGTTTAAACAAGGAAGAATTCAGTATTATCATAAGTAGCAGCTCAACAAACAACAAAGATTACCTAAAATAATATCATATTGAAACTTAAATATATTACATGGCAAGAATATAGACAGGATAAAAATTAATGTTCTGAAAGGCCAAAGTTCATAAACTTTTGAGCATTACATTTTCGTTTAAAAACACGAAAAGAATGGAAAATCTAAGGAAATTTATGTAATATAACACTCTCTATTTCTTAATATGGTTTTTAATTACATTATATAGAATTTGAAATGTTCATTGAAGCAAATGAATTAAATGAAAAGTAGATAGGAATAAGAGACGGCAGAAGGATTTTTTTCAATACGATAGTAAGATAACCGAAACATCAGATATTGTCCGAACTGGATGGGTACCATAGAAAACCAAGCAGCGAACACGCTATGTATATTAATGCTCGATGAAGCCATTCACCCATTCATTAATGAGAGGGCATCTGTTCGATCATGAAATATCTTACTGACTCATCAATGAAAGTATAACTGGCGATTCGGATGCTACATTTACACAATAGTATATGTATGCACTAGTGCACGCAACCTATAAAAAATGACGGCTGAATAGTTAGGTAGATATGCACACACAGATTCAACCCTTATCACCCCTTCCCCTTTCCTATCTACAACCCATCAGTTTAGAAATTTGTGGGAGATAGTGGTTTCAGAGTGTACCTCTTGGGGAGCTTCCTCTCACCAGGCTATCTGGAGTATGACTACTGCTTCTGCCCCGCTAAGAGTGACCAGAAATATATATATATATATATATATATATATATGTATATATATATACAGTACTCCAACACAAAACAAGCGCAAAAGAATTAAAGAAAAGTCAATTTTTCCGTAATATCCCCGGGAGATCCACCATTCGAAAATTTACGTCCCAACAAAGATATCGGAAATCTTTACGCTTCCCGTAAAAAGTTCAAATAAAAGAGGAAATATATATCAGCTTTACTTTTATAGGGTCAAAATTATATTATCTGGATACTGGAACATATTGAATTATGTCCCTTTCGATGAAAATCCAATATATATCCCATTCTACGGGGATCTGCCACATCAGGCTAAAAACTGAGGCAGACACATTGGTCCTTACAGTAAAAAAATCGTATTTCCTTGTATCAATCGCTGGTTCTCTCTATTTTCAACTAAATAGATTTCAAAAATACATTGATATTAACCTAAACAGAGGAGCAGACGCATATTCAATTTAGATTGATAAAATGAGTTCTTGAACCCTAAATCTTTTCTTTGCTGATGAAGTAAACATAAGATAACGCAATGGTTTCCTGAAGGTTTTCGCCACTTGAAGGCAGCCTGGGCTTAAAATGGAGTGAAAAGTGTTTGAAAAAGATAGAGTTTAGTAAGGTATATTTATAATCAGCTTACCTTACTAGCAGACTAAAACTTGAATTATAAACTTGAATTAGAATAACAGAAACTACATATCAACAAGGGTTCTTATTTTTACTACTACATTTATATGTAAATAGATTAGTATTTCTATTATAAATATACTTTTTAAATCCAACGGAATATTCTAAATCTTCCAAAAGGAATAATCATAGTTCAAATCCACAGAACAAAATCTCTAAATAAGGTTTTCAATATTTCACGTACAGCCTACGATTGGAAAATGGATGAATAAAAGCCTACAAAACTACATGACCCACCAATAAATTTGGATAATTTCAAGCTATACGTGGGAGCCACAGATCCACAAATAACAGAACAGCTATTATTACTCAGAAGAATAAATACGATTCCCATAATTTAGCTGCTTTCAACTACACCAGTGATGCACAGCCTTGAGAATTCCTGAAGACATGGCGACTAACAAACCAAGACGTTTCAATATTTCATTCGGAATTGCTCAATTATTCACAGTGTCTTTACCTATATTAGCGATTATTATCAATTCCCATTGCTACCTTTTCCGTTTATGGTTGAGAAGGAATAATTGCTTAAACGGTCTTGGAAATTATAGATTAAATATTAATGATAATGATACGAGTGAAATTCAACGAGCAGTTAATGTGTCTCTATGGTATTCGTTTTTTACTTTGAAAAGATTTAATGTTTCTTTTGGGTAAAATATCTTGAATCAATTAAATAACTTTAAAAACACATCACTGATTAGTAAGTATTATGTGTGCATATATATATATATATATATGTGTGTGTGTGTGTGTGTGTGTGTGTGTGAGAGAGAGAGAGAGAGAGAGAGAGAGAGAGAGAGAGAGTCTTAAAGGCAAAATACCTCTAAGAACTGACATTAAGAATCTCTTAGAAGTAAAATATCTTCAAGAACTGGCATTAAACCTCTTAAAAGTAAAATACCTTAAAAACTGATATTTTCTTAAGGAAGATATACCTAAAAAGGCTGACAATACTCAAAAACATTTACCAGCAAAGAGTACGAATGAAGAACTAAATGAGGTGGAAAACCTATTCCAGAAGGCTACAAAATGTCCTCCTGGAGTTGTCAACATCCAAATACGCGTTATCGTCCCTCGACACTCCGTACCTTTCAAGAAATCGTGCGTCACTCGCATAATGGGAGATTTCTACGTTTCTTTTTGTCTTCCTTTCTCTAGGATAGATTACACGTTAGGACTCTCTCTCTCTCTCTCTCTCTCTCTCTCTCTCTCTCTCTTATCATATAGGGTCCTATTATTCAAAACTTTACCTAATTCAATAAACGATGAAGGACATAGCCTTAGAGTTGCCCAAAATATGAACATGAAGAATTAATTTCGAAAGAGGCTACATACGAAAAGATCAAAAAATTATTTTGTTATGAACAAAGTTTCCTTAAAAATTTATGCTGGTCAATTAGAAAAAACAAATAAATACAGTAAATGTTACGAATCAATAAGTATAGAAAGACTAGTCAAGTGTGGTGGAAAATTCTTATGAACCTACCCTATTGAAATAAACATATAAAAAATATAAAAGAGCCTTCATATGAATCCAAACACAACCCACATTCATTTCAATATGTCAAAGACAAAGGCATAAAAAATCAGACAGCAGAAAGCTGCTAGGAGATCTCGCGATCGCTTTGAATAAGTATAAAATAACGCTGATGTATTACTGGGATGGAGGGAACGGCACTGTGATGCATCATCATGATCAGAGAACTGCTACTATAAATTACAGGGTCATATTTCATCCTAAATTCTATTCCTGCCGGAGACGCTTCTCTCTCTCTCTCTCTCTCTCTCTCTCTCTCTCTCTCTCTCTCTAATACATTTAATAGTGTACACATACATACATATATGTGTGTATATACTGTATACATATATATATATATATATACAGTATACAGTGTAAACATATATATATATATATATATATAAACTATCTACATACATAATCATATATATACATATACATATATATATATATATATATATTATATATATATAGATAGATAGATAGATAGATATAGTATAAACTATATACTGTACATACATAATCATATATATATATATATATATATACATTTATGTGCATTTGTTTTGCCTTGCATATGTGTGTTTAATCGAAGAATGTCAATAATGAAGAGCAAAATCGAATAAAATCTAAATACATGGAAAATAATACATTAAGTAGACTGAAATGGAACATCATTAATACTGAATCAAATAGAAAAATGATTGCCTTTTGCATATAACAATATTAAAAGCGCATTTTAGTGGGACACTCTTCCTCCGTTGCTTTGTCTAAAGTATATACAGAAAGCTACTTAAAAATACGTCGTCATAAGATTACACATTTTTGTATGTGCAATTTCATCTTAGAACTTCCCTCCTATTCTGTACAATGAAAGTCTGGCAATGATTTGTATAAAAATTTTATTTTTCTTTAATTCTGCACAACACCAATATTAAAGTGTTCATCTAAGTGGGACTCTCTCTCTCTCTCTCTCTCTCTAATGGATATGCATAGAAACATATTGTAAAATACATAGTCATACGAGCACACTGCTGTATATGTGCAATTTCATCATATAATTTCCCTCTTATTCTTTACAATAAAAGTCTGGCAATGATTTGTATAAAAATTTTATTTTTCTTTAATTCTGCACAACAACAATATTAAAGTGTTCATCTAAGTGGGACTCTCTCTCTCTCTCTCTCTCTCTCTCTCTCTCTCTCTCTCTAATGGATATGCATAGAAACATATTGTAAAATACATAGTCATACGAGCACACTGCTGTATATGTGCAATTTCATCATATAATTTCCCTCTTATTCTTTACAATAAAAGTCTGGCAATGATTTCATCTCTCTCCGTTACACGCTAGACCGGCAGATTACAGAAGATGATCCAGCACCTGCAACCGGAAGTAGCGGAAGTGGTGACCGGAAGTAACGTGATTATCTGGGAACACATGGTTGAAGAATTCAGAGGAATACAACCGACTAGAAGACCAACAGAGAAAAAAAAATTACGGTATTCTTTTCCTTTAGTTTCTCACTCTACAATCTAGATGTAAAAAATAGCTCTATTTATATAACTTAAAACACCATTCTATTTCACTATGAATTATTGAGTATCGATGACAATAGTTCCAAGAGATTTCGACTTTTAGTTTCATCCACAATTCTATAGAAATCCTAGAACTTCAATAAGATATTTTAAGAGTTAAGAATGCATTAAATGACAATGATAATGTAAGTCATCAGAACCATATAGTCACATTAATCGACTGTCATACACCTCACTAGAATGATCCCTTCTAAAAGAAGAGGTAGTGGAGAGATGGAAGTTGAACAAGTCAGTAGCAGAGCTTGAGACCAATGGGATGTTCCACACATCCATAATACACTGCGCATCCTAAGACAACAATGTAAGCGGCGTCTCTTACAGTGATGAATAGGAGTTCACCTAATTAGCCAGATGTCATTATCATAGCAGAAGAGTCCATTTATCGAATTTCTTATTAGGACAAATATGACATTTTTGGTCTCCTGGGCCTAAAATACTCAAACGTAATCTTCAAATTACTGTACTTAATTGATCTTTATATTAGTACATAAAATAAACTATTTTGAGCCTAGTATATTTTACTTCAATGAAATTACTTACATCCGTAATCATCAACTGACATTGCAATGAGAAGTCGCTTTTAGATACAGTCTCCCGATGAACTTAAAGCAATGAAACCGAAAGATGGAAACTTCACGTGATGTCTTTTTTCTAAATTCACTGTAGCTTGAGTCGGTTACTAACCATCTGGAAATCCATATGCATCAATGATGTCTTTTTCAGATTTCTATAAAAGGCTAAAGTTATCAAAACAGATTAACCCCTGTTTTAACGTCTTAGATTCAACCCAGTTTCCAGACTCTTGTGCCTAAATTTCTTTAATTAAACTTCACTTAACGACCTCATGTATAACCAATACACATTATTAACGCATTTTCCATAGATTCTTAAAGTGATTGGTTTCTCATGCAACATTACATATTTTAGTAGAAAAAAAAATACTCTACAGAGATGACCGAACTCATCTCTACTAAATTACTTATTCTTATTCTGATATTTCCATACTTTGCAGCTCTAAACGTAACATCACTCCCAATCTAATCGATTCAAGGACTTTTAATCTACATTCTTCATCAAAACTTCTAAATCACTGAAATTTTCTTTTTCGATTTCTTCAGGTATTTTGTAAAAGAAGCACTTGTTCTAACAGTTACAAAAATTTTCCACCAACATCCTATTCATTCTCTTCACAATTACAATATAGAAAATAATGTGACACGTGCAAAGTAAAACCACCGTATATAACCTTCTTACACATACGAACATTAAAAGAAAAATTCCAGACCAACAGCGATACTAATCAGGACAGCCATTAACGTCAAGAACCCTCCGATGTAATCATCATCTGATCTCTTGGCGAACCTTCTTGCCGACTTCTTAGAAGGAGGTATCAATGTTAAGAGAACACTCTTCCCACCCTCCCCCTCAAGAGCATCACTTAGCAGTTTCCACCAGCATCCGACGTCAGGAGAG
>NC_090746.1:18575970-18580970 GCF_036898095.1 Palaemon carinicauda
GTATACTGTATGTAATCTGTCGCATAGCAGGTTGTGTGCCCAATGCATGAGCCAGGACTGGCGGACAATTCATCTTATTGGTTAGACGCTCAGCCGTGCCATAAATTATATTTGTTTCGCATTCCAAGACAGTACATCAAGGAAAGTGTTTACTATTGTCGCTGTTTGCTGTTTTTTTTCTCTCTTTGAAATTTAAATTGTATACGCATATGTATCAAAAGAAAACAACACTCTAGAAAAGTTTGCTAAAATTTTCATCACTTTTGGGAAAAACAATTCTCCGTATTATGAGTAAGTTTTGAAGAGATCCTTAACTTTCATTAACTAACATGCTAAATACATCGTCCATAATATAACCAATCGTGTTAAACAGCAGCTGACAGTGATTAGATTGACTCTTGCCCAACCTGAATGATTGACCTTTAAAGTATCTAATAAAACTGCGTAATACGATCTTCTTAAATTACTTTGTTTAAAGATTCTTAATAAATACTATCTCTTCAAAATGTATTTTCTTTTATTACTTTGCCGTAGCCATAACTTGGGAACAAACCTTTTGTGTCAATCTTAAGAGTAATGCAGTAACCTATATTTGATTTACAAATGCGTACGAGTACCTAATTGGTTGTTCATTACATAAATCATAAATTCTAAACAAACTAAAATCCGAAAATAAGGTAATTTAGTCCTAGACAAGAAACTTATTAACATTCTAACTAGGATCTGATTCATCACCCAATTGAAATGTTTAAATATGCTTTTAGTAAGGACTACCCTTTACCAGGTCTTCAAGGATTGTAATATTTTGTTTAGATAATGAATTAAAGTAACCCCTCAATCCACATTCTCATACAATCTATAACAATAATTCATAAATTACATTTTTGTCTCTTTAACACAATAATCAGCATTAGTTAGCAAGCCACAACCTATACCCTTTAGATATCTGGTCAATCACGGACAAAGAAGAATAAACGAGGTGAGAGTGCCATGTTGGTTTTATTACTGAAGAATTGATTTAAATTTAAAGAAAAGGATTGGGCAATCCAAATGGTTTTTTTTTTTTTAAGTATTCCCTTACCCTTGTACACAGACAGCAGGTTGTGAAGCGTTCGTTCAAAACTGGTAAAAATAAACTGCAACGCAGTAAATAATTTACGTGGTCCCAAGGAATGTTGTATAAGAATTTTAGTATGATTTTCAAGCGTTCAATCACAATTTAGCGTCAGCATTCCAAAATACACTTGTCTACCGCTTTCAAATCTTGAATAAATTAATTCCCAACAAAAGAATCGTAATCGTTTACTGAATCAGCAACTGAGCTAATAAGGTCCGCCAACGACTGATGGAAATGAGATTTGAATATGTATCAAACACTGTACAGACAGGACAAAGAGCCGTTTTCTTCCACATCAAAGCTGAGGAATTACACAAAGAGAAAACGTATTGAGAGGAATGTAACGGGGATACTATTGTATATTAATTCTTTACCTAATTTGTGATACAAAAGATCATTTCAGATAACGGTTTAAAATTTACATTATCAATCTGATTTAAATTGGCATGCTATGCTAATTTTCCGCTTTTCCTTTCAATCTCACACAGATATAGGTTTTTTAAAGTAGATTTTTGATAAATTCTATAATATATCTACAATCAGTAGGCTTACATGAAACGTTATCTTTATCTCCTTCCGCGCCTATTGACATAAAGGGCCTCGGTTAGATTTCACCATTCTTCTCTTTCTTGAGCTTTTGAATCACTAATTCTCTGTTCATCATAACCTACTTTACACTTCATGGTCCTTGGCCATGTATGACTGGGGTTTCCAATTCTTCTAATGTCTTGTGGGGCACAGTTAAAAGTTTGGTGAACTATTATATCTTGGGAGTGCGAAGAGCATGTCCGAGCCATCTCCATCTACCCCTCACCATGATCTCATACATATATGGCAATCTAGTAATCTCTCTTATAGTTTCATTTCTAATCCTGCCCAGCCATTTAACTCCCAATATTCTTCTAAGGGCTTTGTTCTAAAATCTACAAAATCTGTTGGATATTGTTTCATTGTCATACCACGACTCATGTCCATACAATAACACCAATCTCACAAAATTTCTATATAGCCTGATTCTGTAATATGTAATTTCAGGCGATTTGATTTCCAAATTTTGCTTAACTTAGACATTGTCGGATTTGCTTTTTTCAATCTTTCATTAAACATCAATTCTACCCTGTATTAGAGATCATAG
Source organism: Palaemon carinicauda (assembly GCF_036898095.1). NCBI lineage: Eukaryota > Metazoa > Arthropoda > Malacostraca > Decapoda > Palaemonidae > Palaemon > Palaemon carinicauda. Next base: position 18,578,223 of record NC_090746.1, read on the forward strand.
TTCCTTAATATTTAAATTATTCTACCTCATTAATCCTTTTTCTCCTTCCAATGATATTTCATCTTCCATTGCATAATCCGTCATTATCTATGCATTTCTTCTATTTATCTTCAGCCCAACCTCATATGATATTTCATGTATTCTGGCAAGTAAGCTTTATAAGTACTGCAGTGTTCTGCTAATAAGGACAGAGTCATCAGCATACTCTAGGACTAGGTCAGCTAATTTCCTATTACCAATCCAGTCCAATCATTCTCCAAAATCCCCAACTGTTCTGTGCATTACAAAATCAAAGAGGAGGATAACCAACATAAGCAACAACACATTCCCTTGGAGTACTCCACAGTTCACTATTAATTAATTTTATAGGACTACACTAACATTAATTTTATACTCGCTATGCTCATGAACAGACAATAAAATTTACATATTAAAGAGGAACTTCATCAGAACAAGACTCTCCACAAAATTGGCCGGTGCACACTATCAAAGGCTTTTTCGTAGTCCACAAATAACACTGCTTAAAATGGAAATTTGGTCATCACAATTCTACCTTTTCTAAATCCTGCTTGTTCGTCTCTCAGCTTTTCATCAATCTTTGGCTCTACTCACTTTAGAATAAGCATACGATATATTTTCATGACAAGTGACGTAAGTGTGATGCCCATGTAATTATTGCAATCAGTCAGATCTCAATTTTTGCCATTTTTACCAACACTCCTAGCTCCCATTCATCTGGGTTTTCCTCTTCACGCCAGATTATACTAAAATAATCTTGTTAGTATTCTGGGAGTCTCTTAATTTTCTGCCAATATCATCTCACCAGTTATTCCATCGTATCCGGGGGCTTTCCATCTCATTTTTTTTTTAGGATAGCTTCGACTTCAAACACACTGAATTCATTCATGGACAAAAGAATGAATACACTAAAATTAGGTGCGTATCATTAAAGAGAATACCATGTCATTCGTTTACATATGAGGTATTCATATACTCATGAAAGTTTTGAGTTGAAATATAGACACGCACGCGCGCGCGCACACACACACACACACACACCCATCCACCCCCTACACAAAACACATATACTGTATATACACACATATATGTGTATATTTGTATAAGTATATATGTGGAGTACAGTATATGTTAAAATCACGAGATGTAACAGGTGATTAGTAGGAATAAGTCATAAGCTACGAAAGGGAATTTCAGAAACTAGATTGGAGCTAGCATTTTTATGTTATTTATACCGTCAGAATCACAATTAAGTCTTGTGAAGTCAATAAGACAATAGTACTAAGCCCAATAACGTTGTTAACTTCCTTCCTAGGTTTGATAAATACATACATACATACATATATACATACATAGAGGTATATTATGCACACAAACAAATACTGTATATATAGACACATTACATACCTACATGCATGTATGTATATATGTATGTATTATTACTACTAGCTAAGCTATAACCCTATTTGGAAAAGTAGGATGCTAAAAGTCCAAAGGCTCCTATAGGGAAAGCAGTCCAGTGAGAAAAGGAAATAAGGAAAAAAATAAATTACAAGAGATATAAAGAACAATTAAAATAAAATATTTTAAGAACAGTAACAACATTAAAATAAATCTGTCATAAAAAATATAAAAACTTCAAAATAACAAGTGTAAGAAAATAAGATGAAAAAGTGTGCCCGACTATAGATAGATGTCAAGCAAGAGAATTCTACGTCAAGACAGTGGAAGACCAAGGTACAGAGGCTATGGCACTACCCAAGACTAAAGAATAAGGCAATGTTTTGATTCTGGATTGTCCTCCTCCTGGAAGAGCTGCTTACCATAGCTTAAGTCTCTCTTCTACCCTTACCAAGAAGAAGGTAACCCCTGAACAACTGCAGTGCAGTAGTCAACTCCTTGAGTGAAGAAGAATTGTTTGGTAATCTCAGTGTTGTCAGGTGCATGAGGACAGAAGAGAATGTGGAAAAAATAAGCTAGACTATTCGGTGTATGTAGGCAAAGGAAAAGTGAGCCGTAACTAATGAGAAGGTTCCAATGTGGTACTGCCATACATATATAATACATATATATATATATATATATATATATATATATATATATATATATATATAGATAGATAGATAGATAGATATATGATTATATATATATATATATATATATATATATATATATATATATATATATATATATATATATATATATATATATATATATACAGTATATATAATTATTTGTGTGTATGTGTATATGTACGTTAGTAAATATAAATATGAAATTGTTCATAATCTCAATTGTAACCTCTGCATGGCTTTAGAACATTATGATATGTTAACCACAAGAAGAAAAAGAAATCAGATAAAAACGAAACAAGATGCCACACGGAAGAAAAAAGGGCAAGGATATAATTTAACAAGATCTTTTTCAGACATTGCATCCCCAAATTTCCTGAAGGAAAAAAAAAAAAGTCAGAAATGAGTAAAGACAGATGAATATTCCATGTAGGATTCGTAACCATGTTCATAAAGAAAACCTCGAAATTCGAGCGTTGTAAATTACAAAAATTAAATGTAGTTTTGAACTTGTATAGAGATGATAATAAAAAAAAAGGGGGGGGGGCTTCCTTAGCGGCAACAGATTGACATTGATAATGTTGCTATATTCACGACGACAACTAATAAAACAATAATATATTGGCGGTTTATTATTTGTCTCAATAGATTAGAATTC
>NC_090746.1:18585970-18593470 GCF_036898095.1 Palaemon carinicauda
GTTAAGGCACATTAAAAAAATGAAGTAATGACATAAAAATAATGACTTAAGTAAGAACAAGAATCAATTATTGCCTATGGAGATCTGAAATAACTATTTATAAATCTCAGTATTAAATGGAGTTTATTTTGGTATTTCAAGAGTATCTTCCATTGAATACCTGCAAGTCCAGTCGGCCTTCGTCGAAGCATCACTGGCAAGGTATAAAGGTACTCGATTTCAAATAGTTAACTGATGTCAGCCGTGACAGATTAGTATAAACCATTGATCTCGTGAATTATAAAATCAAATTGTCATATAATGGTAGTTTGGTCATGAAAACTTCTGTAAGTGCTCGTCTAATGCTAACAGGGCCCTGTATCTCTCTGGTTTTAGAGGTATAATCGTTTCAACTACTTTAACTGGCAGGAAAGTATTTGTGAATTTTGGTAAAACAAAATATTACTCGAGAATTTCCAACGGGTTACCTGCTAGTTGCTACTAAGTACAAAATAAATTTCCAAATTATTTCTAAAGAATTTCGAAAAAATTACAGACTTCCCAAACATCAATAATTAATATTCTTTTGAGATCTGTTTTACTAGTCAGTTGATAAAAAAAATGCGACAGAGATTTAAACCAATCCCAAACTATAATAAAACTTTTGTTTATGGAAAACATCCCACAAAGTTAAATTCAAATTACGTAATAAGTTCGTAATTTTAACAAAGACCGTCGTTGACAGGATTACATCTGCTCTCCATAACCAAAAAGGACTAACAACTTGTAAAAAAAAAAATAAAAAAAAATTGTAACTTTACCTCGAAAAATTATTTTTTTTATACCCTGAGGTATACGCAAGAGACGTCCACAAGAACCTAACATCGGTTTTACATACAAAGAAGCTTTCAAAGTTCCTCATACCTCCGTGAAAGAGAAAGAAAACAGAAGAGGCATTCCTCTGAAAGAAAAAATAAAGGGAATCCTGTACAAAAGGCAGAAAGTAGAAGAGAGCAAGAGAGTCAAGGGAACAAAAGCGGGGGTTAACCCCACCTCCATCAAACGTTTTAAAGGTCAAAGAAGTAGGTGGTGGAGAGGCGTCTAAGAGTATTGACGCAATCCAACGGACTATTCCCCTTAATGACCCCTGCCCTATGACAGAAGGTCAGATGGGTGCCAGCTCTAACCCTTTGGCCTAAAGTCTTCAAAAAACCAACACCTCCCATCCCCCTCCCTCCCCGGAACATTTTGACAGCTCCTCCCTACAGTCGAGGCACCTTTGATATAATCAGACGCAGCGCAAATAAAATAAGTCTCAAATTGCTCTGCAACGTGATACCACTTTAATGTAATTTCTTAAGGTGTTTGCTCTCTTTTATCACTTTCCCTCTTTTGTTTTCTTCCCTTTGATAAATGGCTGGGAGATTGCTTGCTGGCTGGATACATTGGAGAGACGGAAGCACAATGCAGGCGCCTCCAGGCGGGAAGGGCGGAGGTGAAGTAGAGTTATGGACAGTAATTTATCATCGGTATTTGCTTGCAAGCAAAGATAAGTGGATGCCAGTCTAGCTTCCCTGGGGGGAGGGAGAATATGTTTCCATTCCATGAATTTGTTTTGCCTTTTATGAATGATGGAACGTTTCAGCCAGATCAAATTTTCCGTAATTTTATGTCTCTTTATTCCCAAAGCTATAAAATATGCAATTTAATGTCTGCTTTTTGTACCGCACATGTATCACACAAGCTCTTACAGCGTGACAGTATTTCTGTTTTTTGTATATTATCGTTATCCCTCTCTCCTATAAGCCTGTATGTTCTTGAATCATTGTGTTTGAATTTTTTTACCGTTCTTGCTTGGAACAGGTTGTATACATATTCATGATGTCATAATAAAGTTAGTTGCATTCGTCTCGTCTCTTGGTTATCACCTAACTGCCTCGTCCCAATATTTGTGACCAGCAGTGTCCGCTCCCTCCCGCCTACCCCCTCACTGTTGTGCCTTACTGTTTCAAGATGCCGCCCACCAAACCTGCCTCTTTGGCACACGCCGCCTCAATGAAGTTTTCAATTGGTTTATGCGTGCTGAAGTCAGGTTTTGCATCAAGCACCAAAGCAGATAACGTTCTCGCAGCGATCCCCGGGACACTTTCTCGGAAATCACCGATTGGGTGTGCACGCAAGGGGACACAATGACAAACGACGTCCTCAAATCATACCTCCTGGAGCAGAAGTCGCCATCACCAGCTGCCCGCATAGCCAAACTTTAGCTCTCAACAACCATTGGGTAGGGGACCAAAAGGATTCACTGACCCTCAGGGAAATTACCAGTATCACTCCCCTGCTACCTGCCGCAGACAGCTCTCTTCATGAAGTGAATCTACTTAATGCCTTTTGAGTACGGCGCTACCAGAACCTGTACTCGCTGCCATCCCCGAGGTCGATATTTCGCCAATGAAGGACCTGATGACAAAATTCGACACCCTTATGGACAGTCACTTCAACACATTCAAACCTGACACTATGCCCACCCTGTGACGTGCCGGAGCGGCGACAAAACTGACCACCACCCACCACTCGCTCACACCCCAACCCCCGACCTCTACAGCCACTTCCTGATGCCCATAGACCACAGTTATGCTACTACTATTCCAGATTTGGGGCTACTGTGAAGAAATGTGTCCGTGGCCAAAAAAATTGTAAGTATCCCATCGCTTACGGAGGTGGCCTCCCCTGTCACTAATCTTTTCTATTTATATGATGCAGGTACAGGTGTGCAATTTTTGGTAAACACGGGTGTTGGCTGTTCTCTTCTGCCAAAGCCATTCGCCAGGGCACGACGTAGTCTGTCTAAGTCTGCCGACATCCACCTGATATCTGCCAACGGATCTGCGATACCCACCCACGGTTATGAAACTCTCACATTATCGTGCCGAATATAGTTGAAAGTTTCTCGTGGCTGACGTCACATTGCCAATCCTCAGTGTGGACTTCCTCTCACATTTCAAACAACTAGTTTACATCGCTCACCGTCGATTAGTCAGCTTGGATTCATACTCCTCGACACCTCTCTTATCAGCCCCCTTCGACCTGACTCTCCACATCAGTGCAGCCACGGATGCCTACGACCACTTCTTCACATCGTAACAGGAAGATTTCCGTCCAGAACTTCGTCAAACCCCCGACCCTGGTTCCCCCTAAACACGGTATTTATCACTATATTTATCACTATATCAGGATGTCAGGGCCCTCAGTGTTCACCAGATTTAGATGTCTGGCACCGGATCGTGTGGCAGCTGCTAAACAAATGATCATTAAAATGGAAGAAATGGGCCTTTGCCAAACGGCCTCAAGCCCATGATCATTAGCCTTAAACATCATCCTGAAGAAAGTTGGCTCCCTGCGTCTTTGTGGGGATTACAGGTGACTGAAGATGCAGACAGAACCGGATCACTACACATCCCAAACATTACCGACATGACCTCCTACTTGCATAAAGCGAAAGTTTTCTCCATGCTCAACCTCCTGAAGGGATATATTCAGGTGTACTGAACCATGAAGACATCCCTACGACTGCCATTACTGGCTCCCTCGGTACATACACCTTCAATTACTCCTCTTTTGGCCTTCATAATGCTGGGGCCACTTTTCAAAGTCTCATGGACGGCATCTTAGGGGACCTCCCCTTCTGTTTTTGTTACATGGATGACATACTTGTGATTTCTTTCTCCAAAGAGGAACACCTCCAACATCTTCGTATCGTGCTTGACCGCCTACAACTGAATGGCCTTGTAGTCTAATACGACATGTGTACCTTTGGCGCCAACGAAGTATCATTCTTAGGACACAGCATCACTCATGAAGGAGTTCACCCGCTCCCTGAGAAGGTAGCAGCCGTTCAGAGCTTCTCCACGCCCTTGACCTTAAAAGCATTGCAAGAATTCTTGGCCATGCTCAACTATTATCACCGTTTCCTGCCAGCCATTACAGCCCCTCTTGCCCTCCTCTATGTCTCCCTCAAGGGCAAGCCAAAAGACCTGAAGTGGTCTTCTGCCATGCAAAGAATGCCCTCTGAACTGCTGCTGCTCTCAATCTTCCTGTGCCACATGCACCTCTCCCTCTCTCCACCGATGCCAGTGACGTCATTATTGGGGCAGTACTCGAGCAGGTATTCAATGGCTCGCCCCGCCCATTGGCCTTATTCAGTTGAAAACTATTCAAGGCAGAATCCGGCTACTCTGCCTTCGACTGTGAACTGATGGCATTGCACTTGGCTGTCAGACACTTTTGCCACTTATTGGAAGCTACGCCGTTCGTCATTCGCACAGACCACATGCCTCTGGTGCACGCGTTCTCTCAACAGTCCGACTTGTGGTCCGCCCATGAACATTGAATCTTTCTGCCGTGGCTGAATACATTTGTACCCTTCTACACGTCCCTGGGAAAATGAATCCCATTGCCGATGCTCTTTCAAGAAACACACTGGCCGCCATTCATCTGGGATTGAATTACAACGCCTTGGCAGAAGCCCAACGAAAAGATCCAGAGTACTAAGCAAATCCCTCTGTAGGGAGGACGTCCCACTTGCCGACTCCAACGACACCCTCCTCTGTGACGTCAGTACTGGTAGACCTAGAACGTGGATACCTTGCCCCATGCGACGACAGGTGTTTGATTCCGTTCATGGCCATTCACATCCCTCGCCTGTTCTACTGTACAACTACTGAAGACAAAGTTAACTTGGTATTGCATTACTAAGGATGCTAAGGATTGGATCCGCTCCTGTACTTCATGCTAAACCTCAAAAGTACATCGAAACACGGATTCAGGAGTGGACACCTTTCCTCATCCTCAGCGGTGCTTTGCCCATATTCACGTTGATCTTGTAGGTTCCCTACCCACATCACAAGGACATCCATACCCTTTTTTAATGCTTTAGTGGAAACATTGTCAAGTTTTTACAATTTTTATGAATATATTCTATGCGATTTGACTTAAAATATGCAAATAAAATTAAACAGGAAAAATGCCAATTTAGTGAGAAAATTTTACTAATTCCATAAGTAAAGTTCATAAGACAATATAACTGTACTGGTGTCATTTTATAGTGTCACTATGTTTATTATTATTATTATTATTATTATTATTATTATTATTATTATTATTATTATTATTATTACTTCCACCAAGGAGGTTATAAAGTCGGGTAAGTTTATCTGCATATTTTATTTATTTATTTACTTATTTACTTGTGTATGTGTGTGTGTCTGTCTGTCTATGACAGGATTACGTCAAAACTACTCAACGGATTTTGACATTTTCACCACAGATAGATCTTAAGTCAGGAATTTTGGAGATGATATGGATCCGGATTCAAATTGTCATTATCAATATTTTAGTAGTTTTCTTATTCATCTTTTCTATCAAAGCATGAAGTTTTTAATGTTGTCTCCAATTTGCAGGTTTTCCACAGTTCTGTCTTTCTTTTGCAGCAACAGTGAACTAAAGAGGATGGTTGCCTACGTGACTTCATTCCTTGTTGTTCTTTAGATATCAGACCTGATGGTGTGTCCCAGTATTTGAGAAGCTAAGGACAGTGAGATATATAATTGTGAAAGAATTCGGATAAAGATTAAGAAGAAATAAGTAAAGGATAGATGTTGATGGAAGTGGCAGTGAAATTACAAACGTCTAAGATTAATGGTAAAAAAACATGTAATAAAACAAATTTGTACAAAATATCTTAGAATCCCTAAAAATGTGATGTTTGACTGAATATTCGTGACAGAATATACCTGGCAATCGCGGTTGGTGATGCAAAAATTTTCGAAAAAAAGGTAGTTTTATTGAAATTCTCCAGAAAATGAGTTGTTAAGTACAGTATTTTTTACTGTTAAAACGATATTACACGCAAAGTTAAATATATTTCAATTTGGCTGCCTTAGGGTAATGTTGCTATCTCTGTAAAATTATTAAACATTTAAAATAAAGATTCTTACGGGTTACTTATAACGGATTCTGCATAAATTTTGATGTGAAGGAGGAAATAGTTTCGAAATTCAAACCTATGGCTGCAGCGCTAGGACGTGCTCCGTTTTGAAAGTGAAAATCATATAAAAAATAATCTGAGTAAAAAGACTAGCCGAAATGAATACACAAAAAATAAACATAACATAGAGAGAGAAACGTCCTCTCATATAATCAATCACACCAACACACGGAAAGTTAGAAATATTAAAGGTTTGCATATCATGGAACCATGAGATAGGTTTAACCTCTGACCTCATCAGAGGCCCTCTCGAGGAAGGATATCGTCGAAAGTGATAGTTTGCATTCCTCCGTCAAGAAGCTGGAGCCTCTTCAAGTCTCGTAGTCTCGTCTTTGATATTTATTCTTGATGCTCATATTAAAAGACTCACTTCTTCATTCGACTCAAAGGCTCTTTAACTCTTCGAGTTCTTTTTAACCTTTTCATGAGTCCTACTCTTTGGCTGAAGCGAATCGAAAGGTTAAAGGGACTTGACCTCTAGACACGTTACTTTTTCTTTTGATAAAACCAGAATTTATCGATGAAAAAAGCATGTTAGGATATCCATATATATTTTATCACCCTCAAATATGACAATGTTCAAAATTGCAGCAAATGCTTTTATACTGAGCAGGTTGATATGTCTAGTTTTATAGTTTACATATGACAGATTTATTCTAACGTTATTAATTATCTTAACATACATACATACATACATATACTGTGTGTGTGTGTATATATATATATATATATATATATATATATATATATATATATATATATATATATATATTTGATTTATTTTTTCTTCTCTTATTTGCTTTCCTCGGTGGGCTACATTCCCTATTGGAGTCCTTGGACTTTTCCAACCACGGTTATAGCTTAATAATAATAATAATAATAATAATAATAATAATAATAATAATAATAATAATAATAAACAACGCAATTTAATGTCAATTCCCCTACAATAAATTTCGAAAAGATATTACGCAGCAGAAACTTTGGAAGGACGTCCCTGCTAAAATCTCCAACTCCCACCGTCGACGTCTGCATTCACCCCTTTAAAATTTTAGACACCCACAGTTACTTCCCCCAGAGGTCAAGCTGATCGCATCACTGATATCGAAATGGACAAAGCAAACTTTTTTTCCGATACAGAAAAAAAAATCCTAATGGTTTTTAATCGTTGGACTATTTTCCGCCATAATATAATATTAGCTGATTTTATTTTCTTTGTAGTTTGACCCCGGTAAACTTTATAGACGTGAGATGTTGAGACACCATCCTGTCTCCAGCCTTGAACAGTTAATTTTTCAAAGGATCACAAGAGAGAGAGAGAGAGAGAGAGAGAGAGAGAGAGAGAGAGAGAGAGAGAGAGAGAGATCGGCGAATATCTGGCTGGCTGTATAAAAGCCCTCAGCCATCAATGTTGCAAGGACAGTCAGGGAAATAGATTGTATCATCACTCGTGGTAGTTTCAGGGTTTTTGACGA
>NC_090746.1:18598470-18605970 GCF_036898095.1 Palaemon carinicauda
AAACATAAAATTTGCCATTGCGTTAAAACACCCGAATATAAATTCTTCAAGCATCTAAATATACATCTGTAATAAGCGAGTTCATGATATCATATACTTGTTATTCTTTTTAGTAAGACGAAACGACCTAGTAATTAATTGCGCTTATTTCTCTCTGACATGAAGGAAAGGAATAAAACAATATTACTAGTATTAAGAAAAACGGTCGATGGATATATTAATACTATACGAGTATGGAAGGAAATAAAAAGGAGATATACCCGGCAAACAACAACAGAAGACATTACTAAGATGAAAAAAAAGTGTAATGTTCTTGCTAACCAGTTTAGTTACTAATTTGCGAAGGACAAGTTTTTCATCCATCAAAGGAACATCTGTCATACAAAAGTAGTTGATGAATAACAATCTGGACACACAGACAAAGGAGTGCGCATATTATCTCATTTATATATTTAATTCAGGAATAAGAAAACTTGTGATAATATAGATTTTAGTTCTCAGTGAATCAGGCTAGAATGTAAACCACAGACATCACCAAACCCAAACAGATTGATTCAATCTATCTATAAATTACGTTCTATGCGATATCCTCATGGGAAAAATTTAGTATTTATATAATTACATAATCATAATTATATAGCTCAATTTTGCATTAGATATCAGCGAAAACGAGAAAACGTGATGAGATTCTTTTTAAACTTCTATGAATCTATTTGCATACCTTATAACTACCTGCTCAGAAAAATAAGTACAACAGAAAATAACAAGTAAAAAAATTTCTTCAAAAAAAAATCTCGGACTCCAAGGACGTAATTATTTCACGTCTTTACTTAAAAGTTTTAAGAATGCGTATTTTCTATATTCCAGGAGCTTTGGTGCTGTCAGGCGAGAGTAACGAAGTTTTCTTTCGCGAAGTTAGTTCATGCAATTCTGCGTGTGTGCCATTCAAAATACCGGATATTTGGCAGGAGGACGCTGGAGACTGTTGAAGAGTTCATGTGAAGTTAAACTTACCCAAGTGAAAATAACGAAGTCGTTGAAAGTACGAAGGCCCAGTCGAACTCGGTGCGAAAGTTATGCATGCTGGTGAACGTGTGTGTGTTTGTATATAGCTAATGTGTTTGTTTTGTGTGTATTTGTATATAGCTAATGTGTTTGTTTTTGTTTAAGTGCAGGCGTAACTAAGTGCGCATTCTTATCATAAGTAAGTGGTTTAAGGTCTAAAGGTTTAAACACCGCTCATGAATGGCAGAGATAAGGGACAAAGGCAATGCTCTCCTTAGCTAGCAGGACAATACCCTAGAGACTGACCACATAAACGTATGATCAGTGCCCAACTCCCTCTCCATCCAAGCTATAACCAGGCAGGACATTATGACAATCATAAATTGTTTCAGGCCGTAATATGTATCGATACTTGAAAACTAGTAGTGTGCGTGTGTGTGTAAGCATTTTCAACCACTCGTATGACAAATAAGATTGACGACGTTCTGTCCTAGATATCAAAAGATTTAAAAAGTAGAAATAGCAAAAGACAGTAAAAGAACGCACAGACACATGAACACTCAACATATCTCAAAATCTATCTGGGCCACGCGCCCACCTGGGCCCACAGGTAAATGCTTCACGTGAAGTCCAAAGCCCCAGAAAAATGAGTTCTGAAATGTTAAAGGTTGGGGAAACACAGAGACCAAGAAGGAAAGGGAAGAGGCAGAACAGGGTGATGGAATGTGTAATTTGTGTCCTCTTCTATTCTGAGAGAGAGAGAGAGAGAGAGAGAGAGAGAGAGAGAGAGAGAGAGAGAGAGAGAGAGAGAGAGAGAGATTGAGAGAGATGCTAACTGGATTAGACGGAGACTAGAAGGAAAAGGATAAAGTTTGTGAGGATGCATCAATTTGAACATGTGCATTTACCTCTTTAAAACTATAGCAACAGAGAGAATAGAGGAAAGGCAGCTGTAACTTAAATAAGGGGACGCAAAAAGAAAAAAATACTATTTAGAGACACACCAAAATACAGAAAAAAACACATTTTCATCACAAACTTGAGTCATCACTATGAATTTACTTAATGACATAAAAAAAGACGTGCAAGGATCCATTATCATAACAGAAGTTTAAACATCAGTAAACAAAAACAGAGAGAGAGAGAGAGAGAGAGAGAGAGAGAGAGAGAGAGAGAGAGAGAGAGAGAGCATGAGCATTCAAGGAAAATTCTCTTGAACAGTGGATAAAGGATACATCCTTTTTCCTGAAACGAAAGAATGACAGTGGAAGGGATTATTTTTTCTCTTTCTACGGATCCCTATTAGAGGCAACAGCTACGAATTTATCTATACATTTTCAGTACACTCCTTTTTTTTTCCTTTTGGGCGGGGGGGGGGGGGGAGCCAAAAAGGTACAGCCTTAAGGGTTTCTCATCAAGTCTTAATGGAAAAGGTTGCTAGCCACTATCTTTTTTTTTCCTTTAAACCACCAGATGCTGGTACCCTTATGCTGTAGATAGGTGAGTGGTAGGTCACGAGCGATTCTCAAGGGTTAACGTATGCCAAAAGATGCGACATTAAAGAAAATAGTCCAATTTGGCTTAATGAATATTTCATTGGTGGACGGTAGGGCAATGACATCAATAAGTGTGTATATATATATATATATATATACATATATATATATATATACATATATATATACATATATATACACATATATATGCATATTTATGTATATATATACATATATATACACATATATATGCATATTTATGTATATATATATACATATATATACACATATATATGCATATTTATGTATATATATGTATATATACATATATATGTATTTTTATACATATAATATATATATATATATATATATATATGGGTAAAAATCACAGGAAAACGTGATACTCAGATGCAGAAGAACCACAGGGAAAAGGGAAATATATATATCAAATAAGTCACAAATACCTTTTAATTTCGAATTCACTCAGCCTTGGGATTTCAGACCCATAAGTAAATTCCTTTGATGATATACATATATATACTATATATATATATATATATATATATATGTAATAAGACTACTGTATTTCCAAAACCTGTTAGATACAATTAGAATCATTTCTATATTAGATTTGAAGTTGGAATATGATATGCAAGACTATACAACTACAATAGATATCAAAATACGATCTCTGAAAACAATCTAACTCCCTGAACGTGAGTTTAATTCATTGCCATCTTGGGTTTAGAAAAGGAAAAAAAAATTAGATTAGGATATATTATCATCCACAAATATTATTAAAAATGTAGGTAATTGTTATCTGACGGTATTACAAGGTTTACCAGTATCAGCGTGTGTGTTTATATATATATATATATATATATATATACACAAAATATACCGGTCACGTAAACGTATAGAATGCATATATACATTTATATAACACACACACATACATATATATATATATATATATATACATATATATATATACATAGAGAGAGAGAGAGAGAGAGAGAGAGAGAGAGAGAGAGAATGTATATGTATGTGTGGGAGTGTGTATGTATGTGTTTGTATCTTTATATAAACGTAATACATGTGGGCATCCAGCATCTAAGGTGATATTAAAAGGGTCTTTTATATTCTTCCCTTCACGCGCTTACAAATTGAGCCTATAAATATGTAAATGGGACGTCAGCGTGGCCATCAATATCATCTACTCTAAGAGACAACACAACGTTAATCTTGTCTAAAACAATTCCTTCTCCGATATTGAATCCATAGCTTTTATTGAGGTGTAATTATTATGTGTTATTAATAGCATGTGTTGGTGCAGTTTTTTTTTTTTTTTGTGCAGGTTGATTTATTTACCTTAATATGTTGTAATTGTTTTAGCATTATTCTTTCATATTGCATTACGTAATTCTTGCTCTCCTAACTAGGCAGGGTTCCTTAGACCTTTAATATTCTGTTCTTCAAGATAGGTTGCAGCTAGTCCTGTGTTAATAATAATAACAATAATAATCATAACAACAACAACAACAACAACAACAACAACAACAACAACAATAATAATAATAATAACAATAATAATAATTATAATCATCTAATCTTTGAGTAAAGATGTGCGTCAAGGATTCTTTGACATTTTAAATGCCTAGATAAATCCTGGTTATAACCTATTAAAAATGTTAAGTATTGCGATTTTTCTTTTTTTAAATAATTATCCTGCCGTACTTTTGTTCCTTACGACTTATTCAGCTTTTAAAGTTTTTGTAAACAAAGTAACACAAATCCACACTACCTACCTACACATTAATTTCTCCATAAGATTGACTATAGTCTATTTTTTATAGCGGTGCATATTTGCACTTGACTCACAGGGGTGCCCTTTTAGCTCGGAAAGGTTCCTGATACCTGATTGGTCGGAAGTATTTTTGTCTGAACACCTTCATTGTTCTCGAATGATTACCAAGTAATGAGAATCGAAACTTATTTATCAACCCATATTTCTCCATCATATATATGTTTAGTCAATAAACAATGTGAAAGAATAAATATATTATAAAGAATCGTCTTGGTAAGTCTAAATTTAATAACACAATCCGCCGAAGTCAACGACAGCAGACGGTTTTCGGATGCACGCTTTGTAATTTTGTAATTTTTCACATATTTTAACACAAATTGGGATAGATTGCACTCAGCATAAGTTAAACATGTTATTATAAACTTTCTTTGAATACCAGAACTTACCAAAAACATGGAATTAATAAAACCAGATATTTGTGAAAACTTATGGGGAGATAAAAGAACAGCCTCTAGCGGCCTGGCGGAAAAAACGATCCCTTCTGACTTGTAGACGCAGTTTGTTTTCTTCTTTCGTAATATAGTTCGGCCTATTCCTTTCAGTTTAAATAGTGTTACATTGTTTCTCTTCGTATTATTTTGCTTAGTATTTTCCCACATTCCTGTTCCTCACCGAATATCTATCTATTTTCCCCGATATCCCTTCTTTCATATAGGCCTATGTGATATCCGCACTACGATTCCTTATGTTTTGTACCTTACGTCAGTAAGTATGTAAATAATAATAACAACATAAATTTTATGCTGTGTAGCAAGTGTAACCTATTCTGTAAACTGAAATTAAGCATAGTATTTTTTTTTATTCCTGTCTCTACACTATTTTAATGAGACTAGCACGCGCTTCCCTTCAAGCCATCACTTTCGACAGAGGATAAGAAATAAGGAATCGTAGTGCGGATATCACATAGGCCTATATGAAAGAAAGGATATCGGGGAAAATAGATAGATATTCGGTGAGGAACAGGAATGTGGGAAAATACTAAGCAAAATAATACGAAGAGAAACAATGTAAGACTATCTAAACTGAAAGGAATAGGCCGAACTATATTACGAAAGAAGAAAACAAACTGCGTCTACGAGTCAGAAGGGATCGTTTTTTCCGCCAGGCCGCTAGAGGCTGTTCTTTTACCTCCCCATAAGTTTTAACAAATATTGGGTTTTATTAATTCCATGTGTTTGGTAAGTTCTGGTATTCAAAGAAAGTTTATAATAACATGTTTAACTTATGCTGAGTGCAATCTATCCCAATTTGTGTTAAAATATGTGAAAAATTACAAAATTACAAAGCGTGCATCCGAAAACCGGCTGCTGTCGTTGACTTCGGCGGATTGTGTTATTAAATTTAGACTTACCAAGACGATTCTTTATAATATATTTATTCTTTCACATTGTTTATTGACTAAACATATATATGATGGAGAAATATGGGTTGATAAATAAGTTTCGATTCTCATTACTTGGTAATCATTCGAGAACAATGAAGGTGTTCGGACAAAAATACTTCCGACCAATCAGGTATCAGGAACCTTTCCGAGCTAAAAGGGCACCCCTGTGAGTCAAGTGCAAATATGCACCGCTATAAAAAATAGAGTATAGATTCTTGTGTCTAATTCCATTCCCAAACAATATAACAGACTTACACTTCAACACCAATAAGTACACCTAGTAAAAAATCATCATATCCTTAAAACTGTATATAATAAAAGATTTTTATAATCTATTTTCCATGAAATGAAAAACGGAGAATTACTGTTCATATTTTCATTTGTTGCAAAGGAGCTTAACTAAATCACTGAATAACATCCTAATTGGTGCAGGAATCTCACGAAGTTGTTAAATAGAACTGATAGCCATTGCCAGGTGAAGTTGCAGAAGTTGCACAGCCAAGCAGAGCGATGAGATGGTAGATGTTTTATCTCAAACATAAGACATTCAGCCTTGGATCGAAGGGTCTCTGCACTAATCTATTAGCCTACTACTATTCACAGTGTGCCCCTTGGGATATATACTATCCCCTCTCTCCATAGCATATTCTATAGAGATGAGTATTATTATCATCATTATTATATCTAGCCTAGCTGCAACCTTAGCTGGAAAAAAAAGGATGCTATAAACCCAAGGGTTCCTACAGGGAAAATAGCCCAGTGATGGAAGGAAAAAAGAAAAGGGATAGAACAGTGTTCCTGAGTGTACCCTGAAGCAAGGGAACTCCAAGCCCAGATAGCGGAAAATCATGGTACAATGGCTTTTGTAGTGCTTATGTCCTAGAAGAACTGCTTACCATAGCTAAAGTGGAAAGTAGCCACTGAACAATCACTGCAATGTAAGATTTACTTTTAAAGTTTAAAACAGACAAGAAACGTCTTGGTTGAATATCAAATCTTAAAGATCATGTTTTATGCAGCATCTCAGTCTGGGAAAATTCTAGAAACACTTAGGCCAGCATGTCGAGGAGATCTGTTGCTCTCCTGCCTGATGAATTCATTATGAGCCTGTACAGGCTCAGAGATAAATGTTAGGGACAAATTCCCCCTACATAATTCCAGCCAGATTATCTCACTAAACTAAGAAACTATTTTCTCTATAATAATTACTAAATCTACTGTGATAAGATGTCCCAGTTTCAAAATAATCGTATAAGTCTTTAGACATACAAAATCATTATACAGAAATAGTATCCAGATAATAATTACTACTAAATTATAATTGTTGAAAATCTCTAATTTTACTTCTGGCTTCTGACTATTGAAGTTCTTTTTTTAATATTCTGCTTGTGTAGGAGTGTAGAAAGACCAATTTATTCCCGAATAATTATATTCTTAAACATTAAGCTAAGAAAAACTCGTCTGTGATATACATGGATGAGAGTGTAATCTTGTGATAATTCTAAAAAATAGTTCATAAACTGGTGTAACAACACATTAGATATAAAAGCGAAAAGTTCATGAATTAACGTTTCCCCAAATCAAATACAACATTCCGAATCAAATACGTTTAATATTTACTTAGTTAATAGTTACTTAGTTAAAACCAACAAATAATCAAGTCAATATATTAAACACAAACTTGAAGAATGACATAACTTCTACTCTTCAAAATAATAAAGTATTAATTATCATGATGAAAATTGGAA
>NC_090746.1:18610970-18640970 GCF_036898095.1 Palaemon carinicauda
ATGTGATGTTCGACTATAAGGGAAACAACAAAAGAATAATAACCGTATTATCCGCTATAAAAATTAAAAACAAACTAAGCACGCTATTGTAATAACAGAAAAAAAACAGTAAAGACACTATAAAAATAAAAGAAAGAAACATAAAATATTCGAAAAAAATAGGAAAAGGGGAATGGCACCATGAAAACGAAATTATAAAATCCGGTAAAAGAAGGAACATTCAAGAAGGGCAACAGACATATCATCTGAAATAAAAAATATAGGCGAACCAGTTGAACACGTTTTAAGAATTGTAAACAGAAAAATAGGGGAAACTGATTTTTACCAATGATATGACTTACTTTCTTTTAATTTTCCTTCTTTTATCGGAATTTCCTATTTCTTCTTATTCTGTTTCGCTTTCTTGTATCAAATAAGATTATTTTTTTTACTTTTTATTCTGTTTTTCTGCTATCACAATAGCCTGTTTCCTCTCTGTCTTCAATTCTTTTGCCGGACAGGGTTAAAATAAAAAAATAGGGAAACAAAGCAATATTCCGTTGGCGTGGTTGTTCGAGGTAACTTTGTCCACCCATAAAATTAGAATACATAATTCCTAATGGCTCTCGTATGACAACGCAGCCAAAAGTTATGGCAGAGAGCGCCTTCCGTATCACGAACTTCCACCGTTACACGCAATCATCCCCTGCTGAATATCATATCACTTATCTAACCATAACGTTATAATACGGCTCTAAAACTCGATAGTTTTCTATATTTCAAAGTATAGAAAATATACAGATTATTATATACTGTATGTATAAACACACTTCACATCAGCAAAGTTGAACACCTCTATGTCTGGTCAGTACTTGGGTGGGTTTTTGAACAACAAAAGATGGATTGGCGTCGTTATATAAGAACCTTGAATATTCATTTGGGATGGTGTGGCAGCAATTTCACCCTCATAAAATGGAAACAGGAATGACTGCACTTTCTGACGTCGTCCCTCAATGAGAAAATGTATAGGGTAGAAAAAACACACACTATATATGTTTGCATGTATATATATATATATATATATATATACACACACATATATATATACACACATATATATACATATATATGTATATGTATATATATATATATAATGTATATATATATATATATATATATACACACACAGACACACAAACAACAAACAACAAATGCAGCCGTTTCTGGCCTACTGCTGGACAAAGCCCTCAGACATGTCCTTAATCATGTCTAGTGTTTGGCAGTTTTCATCACCACGTTGGCCACTGCAGACTGGTGATGGTAGAATATTTATATGAGCGCTCATAGCAAATCAACCTAGTACAGGTGCCCATGACTAGTACAGATTTGCTGACCATGGCGATACACAAACCCTTTCGCTCCGTTAAGGTATCCCCACTCAGAAAGGGATATACTATTATAATCTCACGGAAATTTAATATTTTAGAGAGAAAGTAGGATAGAATGCACATTTAGATAAATTGAGGGATAGCAATACTTGATATAGGCCCGTACAATATTTTGCTTCTTAGCACCACGCTAATCTTTCTTTTTTTTTTTTTCTTGCTAAATAAATTATATTCTTTTGGAGACGTGCATGATTTCATGACCTGCCAAAATTTAATTCCCAATGCCTCATGTAATACGGTTTCATGAAGAGAAATTCTTTGCACGAATTAGCTCTTCTTGTCATGCACATATCTAACATCAAGGATTATTCACCATCTTAAGTAGGAAATCGCTGAAATTTCGTTTAAATTTTGGGAATAAAACAGCAAAGCTCTTTTTTTTAATAAAAGTTCTCTTGTATACGACGCTTAATTTACCATATTTTCAGAGTACAAAGTTAAAAAGTAAAATATGCTGCTCTTGAAACTAATATAGCAATACCATAACATCATTTTGCAAAAGTCAAGCTATCAATAAAAACAAAATCAGATTTCAAATGCTTTTAAACACACATATGTCATTACAGAAACTACACGGATTTCTTGCGAGACGTCATACATAAACCAAATTCAAATAATATACAAGACTTGATGCACTCTAACTTATGTATGTAATACTCATTAACAGCCTTAAAACGCATTCCAATGTGTGCATACACAGTCAGTGCCCCTCAAATTTACGCCCACTAGACAGATATTTTGTCCTTGCATCGACATACGAAACGGGAACAGAGTCGGAAAGTGTTTTCCCTCTCCCGCGTTGTTGACTTAATCGGGAGAAGATAAATACGACTGGACTTTGTGACATTCATGGCACCCAGACGACAGAACGGATGAGGCGAGAAAAACTTTTAATGGCTTGGCAGGAGCTACTAATTGGGGGACGGAGAGGTAAGGAGGGAAGGATGTATGGGAGAATTGTGGAAGGAATAAGGGGAGGGGATACGAGGGATAAGGGAGAAATCGTCTGAGATGTCAGGGATATGGAATAAGGCGGTGTAGGGGCTGTCAGGAAACTTGTCAGGAAAGTTAGATGATATAGGTAGAATGCCGATGGACTTGGGGATTCAGAAGGAAGATGTGAGCACGGGCAGATGTTGACACATGGAGAGAGAGAGAGAGAGAGAGAGAGAGAGAGAGAGAGAGAGAGAGACTACTTTACTTTCCGTCCATAAAGATTATTGCTGTGAGTTTGAAAGTTTTGATTTACGTTAATGTTTTTCTCTGTATTTTGGGACGGCGATTAGCCTGTTTCCCTCACATCAATATATTTTGTAAAGGGCTTTCTCTCTGAAACTTGGCTTCTTCCTTTATACTTTAATTTCTTATGTATCATGGATTTAATAAAAAAAAATAACGCTCAGTAGAATTTGAGAGCTTTCTAATAGAATGTTTCTACAGTTGGATAATTAAATTGTGCAAGTTCTTTGATCGCTTCTGCTTCATTACTGGTTATTTCAATCCTAATCTCTCTCTCTCTCTCTCTCTCTCTCTCTCTCTCTCTCTCGAAGCATAGAGGACCAAGCCCTATCAACTCCCCTCTTTAAGTTTATTAAAAAAGCTGATAGCTAAAAGAATTTTACTCAGTTTGAATAAAATATTTGGTAAGGCCACTTACGAAACGGGGCTGGAGAAGTTTACAGGATTTCACGTTATATTTTACTCTAATGAATTTTGTTATGAATTTACGCTACCACAATGTTTCTGTAAATGGGTTTTTCAAAAACACTAATAAAAATAGGACTGTTAAAAACACATAATATCAGATCGACACAGTTCTTATACAACTGATCGCATTTAGTTATGTAGAAATACATTTATAAATGGAGTATATGATTTTTGTAAGGCTTCTAACATGAAGAAATGCGTGTATATCAATATCCAAAAGAACAAGAAGATATTTTATTCAGAGTATTAGGAAAATATCGTATCGTTGTTAGATAACAGCTTATATTTACATTAAAAAATAGAAAGCTTTTCCAATCTCACATATAAAAATTAATGCAGTTTCTTTCAGGGCATAGAAAGGCAAAGAACAAACAACCATTTTCAAATTTTTGTATTCTGACTTTTCTTGACAGATTCTAACAATCTAACACATGATGTGAGGCAGAAAATTTACCCATTGCACTCGTGAATCACCTCCAAGCTTTCTAGATAAGCGCAAAGGATCGAATTAATTCTTTCTGAATAAACAATAGTGAAAAGAAAGAATTATACATATACGATTTTTTTACGATGTATTATATATGAAGGGAAACTGCTGGGCAATTTGGGTAGCTTAATCTTTTCATGTAGAATAAAAAAGAAAATCCGAATAATAGAGAAAGGAAAAACAGTTATAAACCTCTTCTGAGCGGTGACATTCAAGCTATATTAATTATTCATTACCTCTCATGTAGTTTATTTCCTTTCTTCACCGAGCTATTTTCCCTGTTGAAGACCTTGGGCTATCCAACTAACTAAGGTTGTAGCTTGGCCAATAATAATAATAATGACATGTCTTTTTAAACCTTAAGGCAGCTTTATTTCGGTGGTCAAATCTAGTTTAGTACAAAAACTGACATCGGTGAACAATGAAAATTTCTCTCCAAATAAAAGAAAAGTAACCACTAATTAAATAGGAAATTATTTAGCACGAATCCCTCGTACTATGACAATGAAAATCACCATAGGCGAATTCTCCTCCTAACAAAGAGAAATTTGCATTTCTATATACACAGGGTCATTCATGTGTCAGTATTGCAAACATGTTAACGGTATAGAAGACATATTTCTATATGAAATTATACTGGGTAAATTACTATAGTGCCTTCGGATAGTCATGGCACCTACTTTGATTCATAAGAAATGTGATTTTGCTTTTAAATATAGGAGTAAATCACAGTAAAACTAAACAGGAAAGTTACAAGTCTTAAGTAAGATGTGAAATAGATAACACACACTACTGGCCACAAATATGGCAGGCCATAGCAAACTTGTCACTTTTTAATCAACGTGCGCATAGTTTACTTTCATATTTTGCTTGTCATTACAAAACTTTTTGTCTTCATTTATGGCAACATATTTTAAATTCCAAAGGAACAAGCGGTGTCAGCCACGACAAACCTCGCCCTTCGCACGTAAACCTTCACAGAATCATAACTATTGCTCTAAATACTTTTGTAAAGTTGCAGTGTCCGTCATTAATAGTGAACGACCATGAATCTGAACTTGCTGAAATCAGGGGGTGTTGAATTTAACCTTTCAAGGTCACAAAAAGTCAAAGGTCATGGTGTCATCGTAAAGCCCATATGTGGTTTTTCAGGTGGTGTTGAATTTAACCTTTCAAGGTCAGAAAAAGTCAAAGGTCATGGTGTCATCTTAAAGCCCATATGCAGTTTTCTGTCTGTCAATATTAGCCGAGTGTTTACCTGTACTCGTTTGAGTGTTTTGACACTGAAATTCGGTGGCCTTGAAAATTCGACCCCCTTGAACTTTGAACACACTGATCTTTAAAACTATGCATTTTAACTATTTTGATATCAAGCATTACATTTTCTCCACCGAAAAAAAATGAAGATTTCAGTCTTGGTTTCAAGTAAGTCGGATAATATCTGATGTTGTTAATAGTCAAAAATAGATTCTTACTTTTCGGGTCCCTGTGACTTGACCTTATGAGGTCCATATTTTAATTGAGTCTACTGTGTGTCATAGTGCATTTCTCCCGAAATTTCAAGTAAATCGATCAGGTAGTTTTCCCGTAAATGAACTAACAAAGAACCAAAAACCAAACACACACACACACATATACAGATAATCAAAACATCAAAATAACGAGTTGAGGTGAGCCAATATCAAGAACTTCTGTACCTATTTATCTGTAAAAGAAATTCCCCTTCATAAATAATATTCATATGTAGTATATATTTCTGGCACCATACAGAACTTCTATATTTTATCTTTCCAATGAGGCAGGCTATAAATCATCGTTATTTAAGCCACCCACAGCGCTCCATCGTATATCATATAGGAGTTTTTATAGAATGTGTACATTAGACGTATATTTCACAGATTAATTTACATTATTAGATCGGTGAATGTTTTCATATATATTACGGAACTAAGCCAAAGCATAATTTTTACTCTTTACCTTCTTTTACTAACATTTCATTAATATTTAAGACGAGCTGAATTTGAACAAGTAATGTTTATGCTTTATATTTACCTATAAGAACAAATAAATTTCAAAATAAAAATTTTAGACCTTTTTGGCGGCATGGAAATGAATGAATACTAAAAAGATCATTAATTGTTCAAGAGTCAGCACCGCACAATAATAAATATTAATTTCATTGATAAAGATTTTATACTGTTCAGTTTACACAGATGTGGGGATCGCTATAATAGGTATAATGAAAAAAAGAATACGACAAGCGAAAGTCCCCCTAGATTTCAAGCTAGACCTCACAGAGTTATTGGCACTACTGTAACTGAGCCTTCTGTCATTACCATTATTGAAGTACTTTCCTTTCAGGACACTTCAATTTTCATTTTATTAGTGCGTCTTAAGTTTCATTTGTACCTATTATCAACACGGTATGGTAAAACAGTAACATTTCCCCAGTTTTTTTTTTTTTTTTTTTTTTGTAAAAGAAAAACTAAGAACGACCACTTTGTGTGTATCCGTGTGTGTATGTGTGTGTGTAAAAAGCGCTCTAGATCATCATGAATTAAGTTAGTATAGACCTATTTCGAATCTACCCTTATTTTCAAAGTGCTAGAATCCGTAATTCATGAACAACTAATTAGTCACTTAGAAGAAATAGAAGCTTTACCAGACAACCAGTCTGCTTACAAAAAAAAAAAAAAAAAAAATATACTCTACGGAGACGGCTATCTGTTGTAAATGTATGTTAGAAATGGTGGATGAAAACAAATGTGGCATTTTAATAATACTCGATCTTGGTGCTGCTCTTGATACAGTTGTGCATAAACTGCTACTAAATGATCTCCGACCCACAGCATTGAAGATCAAGCTTTTGAAAACCTAAAAATTTTGACTTCTTGGCTATCAGAAACTACTGTGTCCATATTGGAAACTCATTTCATATGAAACATTAAACAGGGGGACATCTCAGGGGAGTGCACTGGGCCCAATCTTACTCTGTATCTATACTATTGGCCTATCGAAAGTACTGCAAACGCATGGAGTGAAGTTCAAACTCTTTGCAGATGATACACATTTTACATCTCCATATATAATATAGACGACACTACTGAAACTCTTAACAGAATACTTGCCAGTGCTTGGGAATGGATGACAATTAAACAACTAATTTTAAATGAAAATAAAACAGAGTTTATGGTGGTCGGAAAGAAAATCAGCCTAAAACCTTGGGCGATATTCAAATAAACATAAATAGCAACTCTACCCCCGATATCTAGTAAAGTTCACGATATAGAAGTATCCATTGACTGTAACTTGTCTTTCAATGTCAAAATAAATAACGTAGTAAAAACTTACTTATCATCTTAGAAACATTAATTTTAGATGTCCCCTCCCGAGAAAGGATCACTCCTACAGTAATTGATTTACACTGGCTGCTTAATAAAGCGAGAATCTAGTTTAAAATATGTACAATAACCCACCAAGTTATCAAAACCGGACGTCCAAAATATCTAAGAGAATTGATACATATTATGCAGCCAACAAAATGTGCTAACACGAGAATAGTTACAGATGGTTTCAAATTATTGGAACCTAGATATATGTCAACTGTAGGCTCTAGAGCCTGTAAATGTGCGGCCCGAGACCATACATAAGCTCCCACTAGACACCAGAAAGACTGGAGGTATTAAAGCTTTCAAGGGAAAACTGAAGACTTTCTTGTTCTGTAAGTGCTTCGATAGTGTGGATTTGACAATAAAAGAGCAATATGCAATGTGAAATGCTGAATGCCTTGGAACACACACAATAAAACGACCGTGGAGGTCCTGTAGGGAGTAAGGTTCCCCTATTGTACAGGACCAAAAAGCATCCTTTAAAGTAAACTATCTAGAATAACATTTAGTTAACAATTCCATCACATAAGCATCATGAGGAGAAGAGCTAAAGAGCCGTTTAAGCTCCCCAAAGGATTAAATCAAGCATCCCCTGAACTATCTAATCAGGCTCTTGCCTACGCGACGACAAGGGGCAGACAGACGTCATATGCCCAAAGATAACAGAGCACAAGGAATAAAAACACCTGGCCGGGCAAAAATTCCCTTTATCCACCGCCTCCCCGGTAACAGCTGTGGCGATGTGCTCACGACATTGATTTCCATTGCTTATGGTTTTGCTTCACAGGTGGCCACGTCATTGCTTAAAGGTACGCAGGTGTTTCGGCATGGGTGTGGAAGCTGAGAGAGAGAGAGAGAGAGAGAGAGAGAGAGAGAGAGAGAGAGAGATAAGTAGTAAGACGATATGGGAAGGTAGAAGAATCTTCTCAACCGGGAAGAGATCTAGACTTTTCCTTTCTCTTCTTTCCTTCTTTGGTATAACTTTCCCGAAAGACTGTCATCAGCTTCCGTCTCAACATTGGGTATAACTAGTTTTTTTTTTTTCATTAAAAGCGTAAAGTATACCTCATTTCTGAGTACGCCGTAAATCTTTATACTTTAGAAAGTTTAACCGTAAAGATAAAAAATGCTTTTTTTTGTATTAAGATTCATAATTCTCTCAATATAGGCTGATGAGTTGAATCTTCAAAATCTATATAAATAAAAATGCTAATAGTATGTGAATAACAAAGTAAAAATAAAAGAATGCTTTTCCCCTAGGATAGGAAACTTTTTATAAGATTCAAAATTCTTTCAATGTAGGCCGAGTTGAACCTTCAAATTATAGAAAAAAAATGCTAATATGTGAATAACAATATTTCATTCATACAGCATTAACATTGTTGAGATAAGGAGTCTTCGCAACTCCATTTTCAGAAATAGAATACGACAGCCATCTCTTTCAAACTCAAAAGGGGGAAACTAAATTAGAAATTTCATTTGCATTTGAATTCAAAGGTTCAAAGATGAGCTTATCGCACGTCTTTAAGTTACCTAGGAAACGACGCCTTGTGAATAAGTAAGACGCCCTGAATCTGGAGGACCAAAACACTGAACTGAGAAATTTCATCATCGTTCTATTCCATTATAAGGATTTTTTTACATTTATCAACCAAATTTTCGTACTTCAAATATAAATCCTACTTTATTTTCATATAGTATAACCTTATTTCGGTAAAATTCAACTTTATTTTCTTTTAGATCAACTTCATTTTCTTATTTCTTTCATGCTCGTTAAGCGCTGTCTGTAACATTATTTTGTAAACATACTGTATCTGCTCTTCCACATCAGAAAAATCTCTATACTTATTTTTCACACCCTAAGAAAAACTGCAGTAGTTACATGGACGTATTCGTACAGAGCGATACGAAAGAAAAGTCTTGTAAAATAGGAATTATAATAATAGGGTGGTGGAAAATTAAAAGAAAAATCTAAAGGAAGATTTTGCTTCATATCCAAATAAAAACACGTACATTCTACATATAAACATGGTAATCGTTATTTCAACCCATATATAATTAAAGTTACCGCATCATTTTTGTACATTTGTGAATGTGAAATTGTCTCGAGGAGAGAGAGAGAGAGAGAGAGAGAGAGAGAGAGAGAGAGAGAGAGAGAGATTTTCTTTTACTCATTCTTTTTACCCTAACCATAAACACATTACCATTAACATCACTGCCCTATTTACAACTCGAAGCAGTGTGTGTTCTATCCACATAGCCTTAATTACATCATAACCTTGCTTCCTCTTCAGTCTCTCTCATACCTTCCTGGGGAATGTTTGCAGATGTCTGCCAGCTAATGTAATTAACTAACTTACATGAATCGTCTGTGAATCAGAGACGCCTAATTGCTCTTACTAATTCCGGTATTCCGTTACACCCTCCAGCCGTGCACTTACAGGTGCGAAGGTGGATGCAAACTAGGAAGTGACATTTCACTACGGAAGGTAATTGGGATTGCTTTGGGATGCTCTTTTCAACACACACACACACACACACACACACACACACTCGCCCTGCTAAGAAAAAGATTACACAATATATAGCATCATCATCATTATCATCAGCCGTTACTAGTCCATTGCCGAACAAAATCCCCAGGCATGTCCAACCACTTGAGTCTGTTAATGGTCTTTCTGTCGGAGTCCACAATCGCAAACTTTCTTAGTTCGTCAATTAATCGTCTTCTTTTCCTTACCCTGCTTCTTTTACAATCTCTAAGAACCAATTCTGTTATTCTTAATGTCCATCTATTGTCTATCGTTCTTATTATATGTCTTGCCCATGTCCATTTCTTTTTCTTATATGTTATTAGAATATCCTCTAATTTAGTTTGGCCTCTTATGCATGTTGCTCTTTTTCTGTCTCTTAGTCGTATTCCCATCATTATTCATTCCATAGCTGTTTGAGTTGTAACTAACTTTTATTCCAAGGCTTTAGTAAGGCTCCAAGTTTCTGATGCACAAGTAGGACCACCTCATTATATAATTTTCTTATTAGAGAAAGTGGCATTTTACTTTTCATAATCTTATTTAATTTAGCAAATGCTCTCAACCCCATTCTTATTCTTATTTTTCTTTTAATTTCGGTCTCGTGTCCTGGGGAAACAGTTACTGTCTTTACTACGTATGTATATACATCAACAATCTCTAGAGGTTGGTCAATAACTCTTATTTGTTGTCTCTACATTTTCATGAAACATTATGTTAGCTTTATTCTTATTCATTTTCAGTCCTACATATCTGCTTTCCCGATTCAAATCTTCTACCATCTTTTATCATTCCTAGCATGATTCATTAAACGCAACTATGTCATCTGCAAATCTTAAGTTGTTAAGGTATTCCCCATTAATATTAATTCCTACATTTTCCCAATCTAAATTCTTAAAAACTTGTTCTATGCATGTTGTGAATAACTAACTCCTTTCTTAATCGGAATTTTTTTCAATATCTTTAATTAGTTTTAGGATGGCTGTGCTTTCTGTATTGATATCTTCAAGTGTTCTAATAAAAGATTCTTCTACATTCCTCGTTTTTTAAGGGCTTTCATTACTTCTGAGGTATATATACACATATATACACATATATATACATACATGCATACACACATACATACATTTTATATATATATATATATATATATATATATATACACAGGTGTTTGTAAATGTCTGCAGATAAACGAAATAAAAGGTTAAAATTTTAACGTTAAAAAGAGACACTGAATCAAGAATTTTTACACTCACATTCAAAACTTGGATTTACCTAGACGACAAAAACACAAAAATATGAGGATTATTCTGATAATGATGATTTGTTCAACAAGCGTTATATCAGACCAAAATATGAAATAACATTAGAAATGTTTTCACTTTTCTCAGTATTGTGCATGGAGAGTTGAGATTTCTTCGCTCTTCCACAATGAAAATCCAACTAGACCGCTATTCGTATTTTAAACAAGGTAAATCTACTCAATAAGTTACATTTGAAAAATGAAGCAAGCGAGACATCAGAAACGCTATTTATATTTTCTTAAATTTTTGTTGTATATGCGATACTCTCCATCTAACATGACGTCGAACGAGAAAGAGAAACAAAGACGATTCATTAGTTTCACACAAGTTTCGTGTTAAAAGAGTGACAACCCGTCGACATTTCCTTTATTAAAACCCGCATACCGCAACAGAACACATCTGTGGAATCCGATAATTATATTTCAAGCATTTGCAAATTTACATGTACGAAGTAGATGTATTTTTCTTCACGCCAGCCTCTTTAGAATAATGTCTTTCTAAGCTATACTAAGCATGCAGGTATGAAAAAAACATACATGCGAATACATGAATTTAAAGAACCAAATGAATAATTTTTGCCTTTCTATAACTAAAAGTACTTCAAACGAAAATTATGACGAAGGCATAAGCATATAGGTAGGCCTACTGAACCGTGGTACACGCATAAAAGAATTACAACCTCAAAATCCCATTAACTACCATTGATGCGCTGCATAAAAACAATAAAAACACTTACACATAAAAACAGTACGGATGAAATAAAAGCAATGCGCAACTACATTTAGTACATTAAAGGCAAGAGGGCCGTTTCGATTCCATTCGCAATATCATTGAGATGCTAAAACCAAAATCGCTTTATCTCTGATTGCGTTGGAGATAGCGAGCATCACGCCAACACCTCTCGCCTACTAAAATCAAATCAAAATATTTCTCTTTTTAAGAGATTTAAAACACGATTACATTCGGTGTCAGTTTGATGGAAACAAGATTAGAGAGAAAAAAAGAGAGGAGGCTTCCAAGTAAGGGTGAATAATCTAAGGTGGTAATCAGAGAGAGAGAGAGAGAGAGAGAGAGAGAGAGAGAGAGAGAGAGACTGGGTTCCGTGAGGTCATTCAGCGAGTGTCTAGGTGCAATTATGGAAGAACCACTACAGTTGCACACAAAGAAAAGTTAGAAAAAAGGAAGTGGGAAAGAGGGCAAATTAAAAGGATAACAGTGAAAGTAGCAAGGGACCGAAAGGACTCTGCAAAAACTTTAACATAATGCTTACCTTGCACCGCGTGATGTGCATTATAAATACTACCCACTAGAGAGAGAGAGAGAGAGAGAGAGAGAGAGAGAGAGAGACATAAATCATAGATTGATCTATCATATGTCAGTCATTCACATATGTTGAAAGCATTAACGAATGATCAGCAGAGAGAGAGAGAGAGAGAGAGAGAGAGAGAGAGAGAGAGAGATTGTTCTATTGAAGCTTTGTCAAAATACAAGATGTGTCTCCAACCAGAATAAAAAAAAACTGCCGAGAATCAAAATTAGACAGAAATAATTCCCATTTTTCTTAGGAGAGATTCACTACAAAGTAAATTTCGCCTTTAGACATGAAGATTAATATGTGGAGCACCTGAGAAGAACTTTCCCGACCTCAAAAGAAAAGAAGCATTTTTAATCAAGGATCCTCGAGAGGCAAGAGTCGGATTAGCAGCGGAAACTTTTCACAAGTCGAGCAGGGTTTCCTTGTGCCGAAAATGTCTCAATGGCAAGGTTGTTAACAAAAGGGCTTTGCGTATGCATAGTATGTGTGAATGTACGCATACACGAATGGACAGACACACATACAGGTATAAATAAACATACTGTATATATATATATATATATATATATATATATATAATACATACAGCCATATATGTATGTACATATACAAGTATGTATGTATTTGCGCAAGTATAAAAGTAAGAGAGAGAGAGAGAGAGAGAGAGAGAGAGAGAGAGAGATCCACCGACTCATAAAATATGAATAGTCAAACCAGTCTGACCAACAAAATTCGAAAGAATGTTATGGTGCAGTAACCTACTTAATATTATCAGTGTTGCTTACACCTTGGTTAAATATTCATGGCAACGCATTCTGTTAACTAAGATAGGAAATAAATTGAATGCAAATTACCAAAACAATTTAGAGGTTGTTTAATATGAAAGTAAAAAATTATATCAGCAATCAGCAATTTAGTCAAACAAATAAGGCAACAGTCATTACCATATTCATCACTTGTGAAATTATGGATGAATATCACTCGCCCCATTTCAAAAAATAATCCATGTGTTAAAAGTCCGTTTAAAGATTTACTGGCACCGAGTTTGTAGTACGTATCGTTTAGCTTATTAGGCAATACTAGAGTACGAGACCTGTCAAAAATAGATACATATGCACACACGCACCAAACTCTCTCTCACCCGGGTATGAATATTCTCTTTACCCCCTACCAGAAGGATGGAAAGATCTGAGCGCTAAGAGGAATAATGGGAACGTTACCGTAAAGATATATATATATGTATATATATATATATATATACATATATACATACACACACACACACACACACACACATATATATATATATATATATAGCCAGACGTTTGCTCTTTAATATATAGGGGAGATGGCCCGATAAGGGCTTTCGGTGGGAGCATCTGCCTTTTGCATGCGGAAGGGTTTATTTCCTTGAGAATTATAAGGGGGAAGCATCTATGACAGGCCAAAATGATATATGGCCGATAATGGTGTATCTTTGAACGGTACTACATCAATATTGCTGTCACAAGGAGTGCCGATACCTTCAGACACAACCAAGTGCAGGGGCACTGCGCTTCCAGACACTGAAGTTGCCGACGCTTTGCACAGCTATGGGATGCCAAGAAATAAAATATGAAAAAATTCGTGGTTGTTTGAGGGAGTCGAAATCAATAAATGGCAGGTGGTTTTGGGGTTGCCCTGGATACCCTATTATCGTGGTGCAGAAAGTTGAATGCAAAACAATTACTTAACACACCCACACACATATATTATATATATATTTTTGGGCTCAAGCCATGTCGTCCTGATGGAAGTTCCTATAGGGTAGCTTCCTAGGGTATATTACAACTACGGCGATATTCCCAGAGAATTTACCTTAAGGTACCAGAATTCTAACTCCTGGAGCGAGTATCCCTCGTGAAAGGGATATCGCGACATATCAGAGGACGTATTCTAGACACGTCACATGGCAATCTACGACCTGAACAGAGATTCGTCTCGTAGGAGGGAGATTGACGAGATACGAATTCGGGAAAGAAAAAGGGGAGCCGCTCCCAAGGCTTCCCTATCCCCCGATTCGTATGCGTGCCTGGCGCCAATCCTGGCGCCATCTGTATTCCTTTTTGCGTAGCTTAACAACTCTGTGTTTTTTCCTGTTTTTCTCGCAAATCTTGGATTTATTCAGCTTTTCATGGCTTCTTCGTCTTCGTTGACCTCGGATAAGTTGAGTATAGTGTCTGTTATGTATAAATGTAGGCTCTTGGTAAAATTTTGAGTGATTAATAGGATTAATCTTTGATACAAGAGCCGTAGCCTACCAGAGGTGTCCTGGACACTGTCACTCGCTAGGTATAAATTAGTTAGTCAGAGTGACATTCCTGGTTGTTTTGCTTAATAAATTTTAGCTATTTAGCTTTACATAGGATTTCCTTTCGTGCTTAGTATTATTTGGCGAAGTATTCGCCATTCTGGCCTACGCTAGGCCATGTAGCCTAGTCGTTTGGTCCTAGTACTTAATGCATGATTTTGGTTTTTCCGAGTGTAATTAAAATTTTATTGAAGCTTTAGGCTATATTTTATACATTTTAGACTGTGTGGAATATTTCCAAGATTGTATACGTGAGAGTTTCGGTGAATCAGGTAATCGATTCTCTTGGTGCCTAGGCTAATTGCTTATGGAGCCTTAGTATACTTTATTATACTCCCCGGTTGCTTTCTTTTCTTCGGAGAAGGTATGCAATCCCTTTCCCTCTGTTTAAGCCTTGGGCTTATCCCTAAGTGGTTTTTTCCGAATTTATTTTCGATAAAACTATACTAGGGTGTTACTGTACCTTCCTGTTCCAGCAGAGTCTGGTTCAAAGAGGGACAGAACAACAGAGTTTTTAGTCTGAGTCCGTGTTGTCTGGCTTGGGGCAGAGTCTCCCTCGCTGACCTAACACTTACAAAGGGAGCTTAGCTCCCTTAGGTCACTATCGAAGGTTTCTGTAGTTATGATTCCTTCTTGTGTGATCGACCAGACTAAGTCCTGTTGCTGTTCTCGGGGAGGATAAAATCTTCCCTTGGGAGTAGCAACGCCTTCCTTGCTTTGGTGCTCTGGAAGCTGGCAGGTATTATACTACTGTGCTGGCCCTTTCCCTTAGATCTCCCTTAGGCTAAGACAAAGTTCTTGGCTGCGGGTGATCTGTCACTAAAGCAAGGTTGGCAGGACCCTCTTGTCCCTTCCCCCTCTATCTCCGTAATGGCCTAGCCATTACTGTACTGTACCTTGCCGGCCGGCAGAGCTGGCCGGCAGGGGTATTACTGTACTGTATGTCATTCTACTTCTGGACCTAGTATAGGTTGGGATGTGGAATTGACTAAGCCCATTGCCGGCCGGCAGAGATGCTGGACGGCAAGGGTCTTATGTTTTCGAGTGCTGCCCGGACCTCTCTTGGTCCCTCATCCATGCCTGCCGGCAGAGCCAGACGGCATTGATCAAGGAAGCCTGAATTAAGTTTCTCCCCTTCCTTTTATGCACTCTTTCGGTTGCCGGGCTTGGGGGGTTGTGTACACTCTTATCCCGGCATCCATTCTATTTTCTTCTAGTGCTGTACCTGTCCCGGCTGCCGGCCTATGAGGCCGGCTGCCGGCCTATGAGGCCGGCAGCCGGGCAAGTGTAGTCTTCTGGTTCTTTTGCTGCCGGCTGGCATCGGTCTTGTACCTTTGCCGGCCGGCTTATGTCAGTCCTTGTCTGCCGGTCACCAAGAGTGTGGCTGGCAGCTGGGTACTACCTTGTGTAGTTGCTGGCCGGCAATCATTGCCGGCCAACACTGGCTGTTGCTGGCCGGCAGCTGCTGCCGCCAGCACAGGCATTTGAACCAGAGGGCTGCCGCCCTATAGCTGTTAAGTAGTATACTTTAAAGCTAATTGTGGTGTGTGCCGGCCGGCAAAGGCAGGCCGGCACACATCCTCCTATACTGTACTAGTATTCTTCTGTATAGCATATACAGTAAGAAGAAAACTATAGTAAAAGTTTAGGTACAGCACTGTATCTTCTAACACTATTGTGTTTTCTTGCACGGCCCTTTGCTGTTGCCTTCAGACAAGAAGCAGAGTTCTTCCCTGTCTATTATCCCGGATTTTAAAATCATTGCCTAGGTGTGAGCTCCACCTGTTTCCTCTGGAAACTTTGCACTGGTTACTCTAGTAGAGATAAACCATTTTGATTTTATTATCTGGAAGGCTGCAGCAATGGGTTGTGAGGGAAACACAAGTGTGTGTCTTTAATTTCTGAATTGTTATGCTATACTATGCATATCCAGTGATACATAGTTCACTTGATACTCATGGAAATTTCTTCTCTTTACAGAAGGACACTCCGAAGTGGGGAAGTGCTTTCTGCAATGTCAGCAGCAAGAACCTCTGCGGACATGAGTTTTGTAGGAGACACGCAGCATACGCTGTCTCCAAGGATGATCTCCGGTATTGGGACCCTCAGGTATGTACTGTGTGCACTAACCTGATTAATGAGACATTTAAATAGCTAGGAAGAAGCTTCGTACCTGGGTAAGGGGCTTCCAAAAGTACACTTCTGGCCCTTATCTTCCAAGTGAGAAGATGAGGGCGTATCTTTTCCCTAAGGCATCAGCTGATGCAGTGATTCCCCAGCCTCAAGAGGAGATCCCCTAAGTTCAGATCCAGGTGGATGCTGAAGTCGCGGTCGCGATGCAAGACATCCAGCTAAATGACAGGATATCTGATGTGGACGGGTGTCAGGAGGAAGACCTCCTTGCAGAAGCCCAGGATGAAGTTCAAGTCCCTCTACATCGGCCGGTCTCCCAGTAGAGCTGGGACAGGCCCTCTCTTCTATTGTTGGAATGATCCAACAAATGCAGAAGGAGAATCAGGAGAAGGCGGCTGCAATGGAACTGCGAATGCAGTGCCTTGCAGAATCACATGGGCCCCAGAAAAGCTCAATGTGAAAGACCTTCCTTTGTGCTCGGATGCTAACCCATGGAGGTATGCTGAGCACATGTCGATGACGACTGGAAAGATCGTCATCTCGGATATGCTGGGCTCAGTTCCCCTGGAGGGTGGAATTCTGGCCCAGCAAGGCACCATATCCGGACTGTTATGTCCGGCTGAGGAAGGAACCAGCTTCAAAGGAGGAGGCAGAGCCGAAGGAGGTCATAGTGATGACCATGCTAAGGCTCAAGCTCTACTTTCATCTTCGATGAAAGAGAGGGGCTTCTCTAACTCAAAGGTAGCTGCATTGAATAGGAAGCTCCCTTCCTTTGTGTCCTCGCCTACTAGAGCCTTCCCCCTTTTACAGAAAGGGTTTCTGGCTGTACTAAAAGCAATCGAGGCCGGCAAGTCTTGCCCCTCCCTAGAGGAGTGTAAACCCTTGTCGCTGGCCCTGCCTATGGACCACAAAGATTGGAAGGACGTCCATCTTACGTTCTAAGTGGGAAAGTTGGAGGCTGATATTGCCGGACGTCAGTTCGGCAAGGACCTCCCTAAGCTGTCTGACTTTCTTTTGCGAAGTGAGTTCGATACAAAAGAAAGACTGACTGCCTCAATGTCTCTTCAGACTACTCTCGAGACGATGGCAAGTGACCCCAAGGTCCATGAAATGTTCATGGTAGTGGCCAAGCCTCATCTGGCCACAGTGACGAAGGACCTTTATGGCTTCGTCAAGGCAAGGAGAGCTTGTAGGGAGTTCGTGTTTACCTCGGCTACAGTGAGGCACGAGCTAAAGAAACTAATCTCCTCCAACATTTGGGGAAAAGACCTTTTTCCCTACCGACTTGGTCAAAGAAGTTTTTGATAAAGCCACCTTGGAGAATAGAAACCTTCTCCAGAAGTGGGACCTGGCTATCAAAAGAAAGTCTTCCCCGGATGAGGGTCCTCAACCAAAGAGGAAGACTATGAGGACTAGGCTACCGTCTCGGCCAGCCAAGCCTCTTAGACAGCAACAGCAACTGCAATTGCCATTGCCCCCAGTGCCCCAGACCGTGGCACAAACCCCGACCACCTTTCAGTGGGTACCCCAGGCCGTGTCGACACAGTCCACGGCTTTCACCCCAGCGTTCGAAGGGCAGTCTACTTCCTTCCGAGCAAAGCCTAGAGGAGCAGCCAGAGGCTCGTCTAGACGCCCCTCAAGGGGAAGGGGATTCAGGGGTGGTCGTGGTCAGGAAGGCAAGACCTCAGGACGGCAGTCCAAGTGAGGTGATACCGGTAGGAGGGAGACTTCTGAAATTTCGGGATCGGTGGACCTTCGATCCCTGGGCCCACAGCCTACTCAAGAATGGATTGGGCGGGAGCTGGTACAGCACTCCACCCCCGTACCTTCGGTTTTTCCAACACTCCACCCCCGTTATGGAGGAGTACGTTCAAGAACGGTTGGAGAAAAAGGGTGAAGCCCATCAATTTCTAAGGGAGGCTGTTTTGTGTTCCCAAGAAAGACTCGGAAAAGCTCAGAGTCATTCTGGACTTGTCGCCACTTAACAAGTTCATAGTGAATTGCAAATTCAAAATGCTAACACTGCAACACATAAGGACCTTACTGCCCAAGAGGGCATATTCCGTCTCTATAGACTTGTCAGATGCCTACTGGCACATTCCAATTAGCCATCGACTCTCCCCCTACCTAGGGTTCAGGCTACAGCGAAGACTATACGCCTTCGGAGCCATGCCATTCGGGCTAAACATAGCCCCAAGGATTTTTACGAAGCTTGCGAGCGTAGCTCTCAAACAATTTCGCCTAAAGGGAATTCAGGTAGTAGCCTACCTGGACGACTGGTTGGTGTGGGCAGCATCCGAGACAGAATGCTTGCAAGCTTCCAGTCAGTGATCCAGTTCCTAGAGTACCTAGGCTTCAAGATCAACAGAAAAAGTCTCGACTTTCTCCATCTCAAAAGTTCCAGTGGCTAAGATCCACTGGGACCTTTTGTCACACCGTTTCTCCACCCCAGCGAAGAAAAGGAAGGAGATAGCGGGTTCTGTCAAGAGACTTCAAGATTCCGAAAGGATATCAAGACACGAGCAGGAGAGAGTACTGCGCTCTCTCCAGTTTGCTTCGGTGACAGACCCAGTGCTAAGAGCACAGCTAAAGGATGCAATCGGAGTTTGGAGAAGTTATGCATCAAACGCGTGAAGAGATCTGAGAAGACCAGCCGCTTCGGCTAAGTACTCTTCTCAGGCCTTGGTCCCAAGCCAGACATCTAAAGAAGTCAGGTTCTTCTTCAGCCACCTCCCCCGTCGGTGACGATTCACTCAGACGCCTCAAAGGAGGGATGGGGAGGTCACTCTCATCGGAAAAAAGTCCAGGGGACTTGGTCCAGGCTATTCAAGACCTTTCTCATAAAACTTTCTAGAAGCTAGGGCAGTGCTCCTTACCTTAAAGAAAGTCTCCCCGCGTCATTCGTTCCACATAAAGTGGTAATTAGACAGCGAGGTAGTTGTAAGATACTTGAATTGACAAGGATCGAGGTCACCACCTCTCAACCAGGTGATGTTGGCCGTCTTCCGATTGGCGGAAAAGAAGAAGTGGTACCTGTCGGCAGTTCACCTTCAAGGAGTCCGCAATGTGACAGCGGACGCTCTATCCAGGTTCACACCGATAGAGTCGGAATGGTCCTTAGACGCAGGATCATTCTCCTTCATTCTGAATCAGCCCCAGAACTGCAGATAGACCTCTTTGCGACGAAAGACAACAAGAAGTTGCCCCTGTACGTGCCCCGTACGAGGACCCCTTAGCGGAAGCAGTGGACGCGATGTCCCTCGACTGGAACAGATGGTCCAAGATTTATCTGTTCCCTCCTCACAACCTTCTGTTGAGGGTCCTCAACAAACTGAGATCCTTCAAAGGGTAGCGGCAATAGTGGCCCACAAGTGGCCGAACAGCGTGTGGTTCCTCCTGGCATTGGAACTGTAGCTGAAGTTTGTACCACTACCAGATCCAGTTCTGACCCAGCGAGTCCAGAAGTCAACTGTCTGCGCTTCATTACAGAAAACCCGGACCCTGCAGTTCATGATTTTCTCTCCCTAGCGGTGAGAAAGCGTTTCGGGATTTCGAAAGCCAGTATAGACTTCATTGAGGAATATAAATGCAAATCCACTAGAAGGCAATATGAGTCATCTTGGAGAAAATGGGTGGCCTTTTGTCAAGGCGAAGATTCCGCAGGAGATCTTGACAGACTTCTGCTTATCTTTTTTCCCCACCTCCATGGTCAAGGGTTGGCAGCGAACACGATTTCAGCGTGTAAGTCTGCTTTGACAAGACCCATTCTATATGCCCTCCAGGTCGACCTAGGTAACGAGATCTTTAATAAAGTCCCGAAAGCCTGTGCTAGGCTCAGACCTTCAGCACCTCCAAAGCCCATTTCATGGTCTTTAGACAAGTTCTTCATTTCGCTTCTCTGTTGAGCAATGAAGAATGTGCGTTAAAGGATTTGACACAAAAAGTTATTTTCCTAATTTGCACTCGCGTCCGGGGCCAGGGTTAGTGAAATTGTAGCCTCTCGAGAGAGGCAGGTCGTGTTCAGTTCCTGGATGGGGAAGAACTGAACCTGTTTCCGGATCCTACGTTTCTCGCCAAGAATGAGTTACCCACCAACAGGTGGGGTCCCTGGAGAATCTGCCCTCTGAAAGAAGATGCATCTCTATGTCCAGTAGAATGCCTAAAGGTCTATCTTCATAGAACTTCAGACTTCAAGGGTGGTCAACTATTCAGGGGAGAAACATCAGGCTCAAATTTATCTCTGAATCAACTCAGAGCAAAAATCACATATTTTATTCGCAGAGCGGATCCTGACAATACACCCGCAGGTCACGATCCGAGGAAAGTTGCCTCATTCTTAAATTTCTTTAATTGCATGGATTTTGAACATCTCCGTTCATACACTGGCTGGAAGTCTTCCAGAGTGTTCTTTCGCCACTATGCGAAGCAAGTAGAGGAACTAAAAGAGATCTGTGGTAGCAGTGGGTCGCGGTGTTAACCCTACTGTTTAACTCTGCGAGGAACAGTGGTCTTAATTGGGACGATTAATTCCAGGGTGAGTGTGTAGTTACATACTGTACTACAAACTAAGTGAGGGCACTGTGTTGCCCATCCAGACTGTTCCATTTCCGAAGGTGAACCTAGCATAAGTGCAGACATGTGTGCCGAGCGTTTCTAACGCTAATGTCATTGATTTGTAATACAGGCTTTTATGACTTTGATACCTCGGTATCTTAAAAGTGGCATCTAATGTTTTTCTTTCAGACAAACAAGCCCTGTTTACTATCATACTTATGCTTAAAGTTTTGGGTTATCCTCTTCTTATATATATATATTTATATATATATATAATTGTGGTTAACCTGTCTATTTATTGCCTGTCAATAATCTGGTTCTTGAGAACCTTGCGTCTCCTTCACCTGTGTCAATTTACTGGTATAATTGAGCATTCATTCTATGTACCTTATCTGGGATAATTCTAATAGAATTGTTCCTTTATGCAAGCTATGTTGCATTGGTTTTCCTCCTATGCGGATATAAAACCTTTGTCCAATACAAGTATTGTGCGGAAA
This sequence comes from Palaemon carinicauda, assembly GCF_036898095.1. NCBI lineage: Eukaryota > Metazoa > Arthropoda > Malacostraca > Decapoda > Palaemonidae > Palaemon > Palaemon carinicauda. The sequence goes on from NC_090746.1 coordinate 18,632,665, forward strand.
ACTGGTCGATATTTCATATTGACGCAGTGGTCCTTTACAAACTATGCTTTACTTAATATAGGGCGAGACCACTATATTAGCTTGCCTGGTATTCGTACATAGATATATGTACTCTTCGAGACTTTTGCAGAGTCTAGTAGGACTCTTCCCTGTAGGGGGCAGGAAGCTCTAACATAGTTTATAGTTAGTTGAAAAGATGTATAACGGTAACATCTTAGGTCTCTAGGTCTAGTCGACCGGGAAAAAATTACCTCCGGGGAGTACGGCACGTTCTGAGAATCCACAGATACAGTAATGCTCTGGTACACTTCCATCAGGACGACATGGCTTGAGCCCAAAAAACGGATTTTGAGCGAAGCGAAAAATCTATTTTTGGGTGAGATAGCCATGTCGTCCTGATGGACCCGCCCTTGCCTTTCTAAGAAAGGGCTGTAGGACCCCTCCCTACATACAGTATCTGTAGCACCTCGTGTACGCTACAAGGAATACAGATGGCGCCAGGATTGGCGCCAGGCACGCATACGAATCGGGGGATAGGGAAGCCTTGGGAGCGGCTCCCCTTTTTCTTTCCCGAATTCGTATCTCGTCAATCTCCCTCCTACGAGACGAATCTCTGTTCAGGTCGTAGATTGCCATGTGACGTGTCTAGAATACGTCCTCTGATATGTCGCGATATCCCTTTCACGAGGGATACTCGCTCCAGGAGTTAGAATTCTGGTACCTTAAGGTAAATTCTCTGGGAATATCGCCGTAGTTGTAATATACCCTAGGAAGCTACCCTATAGGAACTTCCATCAGGACGACATGGCTATCTCACCCAAAAATAGATTTTTCGCTTCGCTCAAAATCCGTTATATATATATATATATATATATATATATATATATATATATATATATATATATATATATATATATATATATATATATATATATATATATATATAGAGAAGGAAATACACCCATTCACAAATTTTCCTATCAGATAAAGTGGTTATAGAATTACTGTCTTGACAAATATGTTAGGATGAGGTTGCTAGAATCCATAACCTTTTCCACATAATGCGATATCTACGTTATTAAAGGCGTAAATGGTTTCGATCGTATTTGTCCAAAGGCTTCAGGAATCAAATTCAATTTATTTTGCTGAGGCAATAATCGCTTGCTCTCACCCCTGAACTTCGATGGCAAACTATACAACTTTTTTTTGTAATATCAAAATTGGTTGGTTGATGGCTTAAATCAAGTCGGTCTGAAGGTTGTATGACCTCTTGCCCATTGCAAATGAGAGGTCAAAAATGGACCTTCAGTCCCGATCAGCCAATACAGACGATTGGCAGCGGACTGATGGGAGGCTTGATCTAATGGACTTCGCTACGCCATCTCTCCAGCTTTCCTGTAACATAACTTAAGTCCTCTGCGATTACCTCTACAATACGCACAGGAGCTAAACTAACTAGTGTCTCCTCCCATTTGTATCTCTGCCTCTCAGCTAACTCATCCCAGTTTATCGCAAACCCTTTCCTTATAAAAAGAAACTAGTAAGTAAAACAAAAGATTACTGTTTTGCATCTCAAGCAAAGGCCACTTTACATTTTGAGAAATTGTGAAAGAGGCACCCGTCGTAGTTTTACTTAACTAAGCAATATACGAAAATCGACTTTAGCTAAAAAAAAAAAAAAAAAAAAAAAAAAAAAAAAAAAAAAAAAAAAATATTACAAGCTAATGGTTTCAACAGTTACTTAATAATGATAAATTAAATTGTATTAAGTTGTATTGAATACCCAAACCCAAATATTTTTTCAAAATATCATGAGAGAATTTTCTACATACTGGAGGTACGAGACCGAAGGTAGAGAGAGAGAGAGAGAGAGAGAGAGAGAGAGAGAGAGAGAGAGAGAGAGAGAGACTGATTTTCGGGGATAAAAAATTTACCAGCCATTACCCTGTGCCTCACACAAATATCACAAACAACTTTCTCAAATAGATACCCAAAAGCACACACGATTTGTGTGTAAATATATATATATATATATATATATATATATATATATATATATATATATATATATATATATATATATATATATATATATATACATGCACATATATAAACGTGCATGTGTTTGTAATGAAAATTTATTTTACTCCATATAAGTCAATCCAAATATCTTAAGAGAATCGAAACAGATCGGGATTTATACTATGTCCATTTTCCCCTTTCGGTCATTTGCACACACACACACATTATATATATATATATATATATATATATATATATATATATACATATATATATGTACATATATATATATATGTACATATATATATATATATATATATATATATATATATATATATGCCATATATTATACTCCTAAATATACTAACAATATTACATTTGAACTTTCAATACTTGAGCCATCTGGTAGGGTAACACTACAAAACACATGAAACGGATATCTAGATGAGAGAGAGAGAGAGAGAGAGAGAGAGAGAGAGAGAGAGAGAGAGAGAGAGAGAGAGAGAGATTGTCATGCCTCCGTCGTTCTCATTCTTCCACTCTCCATCACTTGTAAGCAGTGTCACTATATAGGAGAAAGAGAGCGAGTAACCCCTTGTGTACCAAGCGCTCAAGCGGTCACTCAAAATGGGCTCCTTTTGCCCTGAGCCCTTTAACCATCACAAAAGCAAACCGGTCGAGGGTCAACCACCAATTGTCTCCGGAGTATTTCCCGGAAGACGAGAATCCTAAGTTCTGTGATTATTAGGGTTAAAATATTTTATGAACGTTTTAAGCTAGATATGCCTTATTCTATTTTTTTTAACGTTTTATCATTATATTAATTAATGTTCTCTTAAGACACTGAGTTATGGAATTTCATCCCGATTAAGGTTTTGAATTAAATGCTCAAAAAATGGCAGAATGTTCTAAGTTTGATTGTTATAAAGATTTCTTATTCTATTTTTAAAAGTTTTATCGTTATTTTCATTAGTCTTCTCTCTTAGACGGAATTATGAAATTTCGTTCTAACTACAGTTTCTAACTAAAACCTCGAAAACACATTGAAAGGATATTATAATGAACATCTTAGCAATCTTCTTACGTACAATAATGCACAAAGTCAACAATAAATCGTCTCCTAAGAAACTCCTTCCAGTACGAAACAGTTACGAAACTGTTCATTATTTCATTTTTAATTTCTACCTTTTATTACGGCAAATTCAACATCTCTGACATCAGAGTATATATTTTTGCATACGTCAAAGGATAAAAAGTCCAGTCGGTAAAGGATGAATAAAAATATAAAATATCAAAATGAATATCACTGGATATAGATGACGAAATAGAGTGACCTACTTTCTGTGTGTGTGTGGGTATGAATATGGATAACGTACAAGCATTCGGAAGCCGAGAGAAAATGATATTCGATGTGAACTGGCTTTTGTCAGTGGGTGTTTTATCATGTTACAGAGAGAGAGAGAGAGAGAGAGAGAGAGAGAGAGAGAGAGAGAGAGAGAGAGAGAGAGAGAGAGAGAAAATTAAATATTGTGAACTTAACGTTATTGATTTTGGGGGGTAACTACACTACATTATACTTGAACCATCAAAAGTATTCACTAACGTTATTATTATTCAATTACAGCGAGGATAAACTGCTACATAATTTCCAACAGTTTCCATGAAAATAAACACAAAAAGAGTTATAAGATATAAAAAATGCAGCAATGCGAGTGAGAAATAATGCATCTACGTTGTATCACAACTTCTTTAAAACTCATGTCAAATAGGCATGAATAAGCCTAAAATAAAAAATACAACATTTGCAAAATATACATACATACATACATACACATACACACATTATATATATATATATATATATATATATATATATATATATATATATATATATATATATATATATATATATATATATATATATATACACACACACACACACACACACATATATATATATATATATATATATATAGAGAGAGAGAGAGAGAGAGAGAGAGAGAGAGAGAGAGAGAGAGAGAGAGAGAGAGAGAGAGATTTTCTATCTTACAGTAAAATCCCCAAAAGATACGATTTGTGGCCCAAGGATATAAAGTATAAGACAACAAAAAGCGTAAAAACGTATATTCATACATACGAGCCTGTATAAATACATATACATAAAAATATAAATAGATATTTACATCCATATAGTTATGAAATAATATGACTATTACCACATCACATATTAACATGTAAAATCATGACCATATGCTTACGGTTGTTATTATGACCTGAGTAAAAGTGACTTAGCATATTTACCTATCTTACTATGAACAATAAACATTTGGTCTTTATCTCAAGCAACAACAGAAACTGGTCTATTCTATGGTCATCAATAGGTAGTAAATCCCAATCCTTGAAATTCCGGTTCTGAATAAGATGAAAATCCGCAGCAATGGCCGCCCTACCCTCTCTGAGGAAACAACATCCAGTTTTTGGACTATCATAGGATTCCAAGAAATGTGGCAAAAGGAAGTCTCTGAGAAACTATGAGTAATTTACCATTTGACGATTCAGTTATGGCGGATGTATAATTAATTATATATACACATTATATATATATATATACATATATATATATATATATATATATATATATATATATATATATATATATATATTAGATAGATAGATAGATATAGATATATTTATATTTATATATATATATATATATACATATATTTATGTATATATATATGTGTGTATATATATGTGTGTATTATTCTTAGTATGACCACTAGCAGCTGCAACTTAATCATTGTCATCCAGGTACCATTAAAAAAAGAATCTATCAGTTTCAGCTTGCAAGATTCATGCGATAATTGTTCTTTTGTTTGCCTTTGATTCATATATATAAATTGCTGTAGTCATCAGCAGCCATTCCCTGGCCCTCCCTGGTCCTAGCTTGAGTGGAGATGGGACATGGGCGCTTGTCTTATGTATATACGGTCCGTCTCTACGCTATTGTCCTGTCCCTTGGCTCTCCAATTCATCGGCAACCTTACATAACGTTTCTGAGATAAATGATATGCTACATACATCGAGTATTAAAAAAAAAAGTAGGAAAAACAAACAAGCCTGTAAAGTATACGGACCAAAATACAGAAAAAAAATCCGCCTACCATATGTTACAAATTGATAACTAAGAAACGTCTAGAAATGCTATTTTTCACAGACGAAGTAAAATAAGTTATAACGTCGGGAATGTCAACATTTATCGACATAACAGAGGCCCATGTAGAGGTCTGATTAAAGTTAAACAGACATTGCAGCCGTTTTTAGGAAAGTTGATGATTCCGAGTTTACCTTAGAGGTATTTTCTTCGGCATGTGTGTTGTCTGATAAGGAGCAATGGTAAAGAAGCCTTTCGACCGAAACTCATGTAATGAACATTAAATAAACCCATCCTCGGGCAATCCCATATGTACAGTTGGACACAAGAGTTCCTGGTACATCTGGCTCCGAGGATGGACACCCTGTCACACCTTTTCTGTGAGGCGAGTTCGTGTGTGTAGCCCCGCATACCACCTACGTCACCTCTTCACTCTATCTGTTTGGTTACTCGCCGTGCAGCAACGGTGTGACAGGGTGCATTTCTTCAAAGCATGGTGTGCCAGGAATTCCTGTACCCAACTGTATATATAACACCGACAGAAAGTTATTAATATTGGATAAAACATATAAATCCAAAATTTTTTATCTAGTAGATGTAGAGTTGTAATGCCGAGGAAATTAAACATTTAATGCGGAGGTACTAGAATTATTTATGCAAACCGAAGAGTGCCGTGCTCAAAGGTATTAAGACATTCTACGCTCGTATCTCACATTTCCGTCTACGACAGAAAGAATCGATTTGCCAAAGGCCTTTCTCCAGTTACAAAGCCGGGAAGAATGACGCATGGAGAGAGAAGGAAGCAGGGAAATACGAAATTTGTAACCTGGCTTTAAACCAGTTCGGGGATTACAAACCAAAGGCAGAAGAAAAGAGAGAGAAAAAAAAACATTCTTTTCCGAATTCGACCGATGGCAAAAGGTCCTACGGTTCGGGGATATAATATAATGAACGACGGGGAGACCTCAAAAATCATTTGACGTAACGAGCTTTAGCGGGAACTCTTTGTCCAGCCAGCGAAAACTCCCATTACGTATGAATGCGTCTGGGTGTGTACAGCGGGGGTCGAGGACAGGCAGTTCGCGGCAATGAAACAGTGGAGTCGAGGAGGGGGTGGATGTGGGGTGTTTGAAACCAAGCAACCCCCTTCCCCAACACTAACCCACCAGTGATAAATAGATGTTACAACGCGTAAGTTCTTTTTCTTGATATTTAGTGGAAATTCAAGAATTCTCCTTACGCTCCTCATTTCAGTTTATCAAGTTTGTGGAAGTGCAAAGTCATAATTGAGTAATTTTCTTCATTGTCTGCACCTGTCATTAACATGGCATTGGCAGTATTGCCTTTGCGTAATTGGTTAAAATGTGCCGCTATTACGCAAGTCCCAGAAGGGTCGAGTTTAGATTATTATTATTATTATTATTATTATTATTATTATTATTATATATATATATATACATATATATATATACATATATATGTATATATAGATATATATGTATATATATATATATATATATATATATATATATATATATATATATATATATATATACATATATATCTATATATACATATATATCTATATATACATATATATCTATATATATACATATATATATATATATACATATATCTATATATATGCATATATATCTATACATATGCATATATATCTATACATACATATATATATATATATATATATATATGTATATATATATATATATATATATATAAAATCATTAGCCGTAACTACAATAGTCGACAGCAGGACAAAGACCTCAAGACATGTCCTTCCTCTCGCGTCTGTTAATGGTCTTTCTATGCCTGTCTGTACACCAATTACTGGCTTGATGTATATGGGATATATGATGCTCCGGGAGTCACTATTAATAAAAATTATCATCAAAATAGCGTTACACTCAGCAAACCAGAACATTCAATCCAATTAGAGAGAAAAGTTTCAAGTCACAACGATGACTATTACTTTTGATTCGGTCATCAAATACAGCTTATTGCGAACAGAGCAAATTGAGAAAAAGCAATGAATTCAAAGGGACACCTTAAAGAAATACGCCAAGGTTGGAAACTTCGAATATCACCCCTTTCGGAAGTAGTTTCCAATTCACTGGTTTTAGGCCTATGAGGGAATGCTCTCCCTCTCCCTCTCTCTCTCTGCAACCAATCAGCACCAATTCTGAGGAGCCCTGAAGGGACACGTTTCCCCATCAGGGTTGACACCAATGACGCCAATAACACAGACTCATGATTTACGATGCCATTATAGACAATGACAATTTTCCTTTAGCCCCTCTCCACAATTACTCACACTAAGAACATAGGGGAGACTAAAGGGATTAGTGTAATATATACGTACGTACAATATATATATATATATATATATATATATATATATATATATAGATATATATATTGTTATATTTTGATCTTAGAGTATGAGCTATTTGTGGCCGAATGATTGAAAGCGTAACAGTAAAATGTTTAAAAATTGCTACAAAGAGAAGGTGTAAATCTAGAGATAACTTTCCGCATTCTGAACCCAAAAGAATTCCAAGATTCTAATTACTCTAGTTAAGGGAACTAGTTTTATTCTCGTCAAATAACTAAAATATCTCGATAGAAAATTCACCATTCTACTCTCAAGCTTTTCAGACAACTTTGTTGTTATTTTCGTGACCAGAATGCCAAAAGGCACATTTCCTTAAACCCCACTAGTCCTGTATTGACCTGAGCGGTAAATGAGTTATCTGGTGAAAACAAAAACAACCATCTTAGGAAAAATTAAAATAACGGTTGCGAAGAAAACTCTCATTGATAACAAATAACAAACATCATATCATCTGTCACTATCAGACTATATGTCGTAGATTTTTATATCGGGGTAAAGGACCCTTTTCAGATAGATGGAAGAACCCAGTGGATGAGAAATATTCTTCATTTGTTTCTCTCATCGTAAAAATGCATATGGGAAAGGATGCAACTTTCAAAATCTATTTTACAATCTATGTAGTAAATAACTTTGGGCTGTTAATAATTGTGTAGTAGCTGTCATAGTTCCTTCGATTATATATACTCATACACATATACGCACAAACATAAACACACA
>NC_090746.1:18643470-18663470 GCF_036898095.1 Palaemon carinicauda
GCATTTTTGGGAAAGCTTGTCGGAGCAAATGAGCTGAAAATAAAATTAAATTATGATCATCAGCAACTGTCAGCTTAAAAATGTGGTACACTTTCGCATTACTTGAAGGTCCCCTTCTTCAAAGTCTTCTGAACAATTTCATGCCATAAGTCTTCATAAAAGTCAAGCGGACCGTCTGAAACTAAATAAATCTAAATGCAGCTCTCAAAAAAAAAAAGAGGAGTGGCATCTTCACCTCTTGCCTTTGAAAATAAACTGGCCACAAGAGAAGTACAAAAGGATGGTAGTACGATATAACATGTATATTAAGCAAGAATACAGAGCATAATCTCGGGGTGATGAAATTCTCTAGACACATAAACATGGCATTTCTAGAGCAAAGGCGTACAGTCAAATAAAATGAATCGCTACAATAGAGAAAATGGTCTTTTCCTCAGACAATAATTTTAAAATAAATTAAAAAATGTCATTTCACAATAAAGCAATTTCGTTACTTTTGATACACGTAAGACCATATTCTCGTTATTAAGTTATCTTTAACGTCATTGTAATTTTGTATACTTTTGTATAACAGTGCAGCTATTAAATTCAAAAGATTATAAGGTGTACTCTCTCTCTCTCTCTCTCTCTCTCTCTCTCTCTCTCTCTACTGTGAGCATGAAATTACGCCACTGTATAAATAATTTTGTAGCCGCTACAAAAAGAACCAGATACAAGGATAAACATACCTTGACACGAAAGAACGACGAAATACAAAGGACCCACGTCATCAATCTTTCCTACCACAGCAACATCGGACCATGGAAAAAGTACGAGTTAACAAAGCGCCTCACCGTTATGACTACTTTCATGACAGTCTTTCCATACACACAATAAAATTACGCACGCATGCACTATGTATGATATCATTTTCATATAAATAAATGATTATAGATATAAATATATATATATATATATAATTTATATAAATATATATATATATATATATATATATACATATGTATATATATATATACATATGTATATATATAATATATATACATATGTATATATATAATATATATACATATATATATATCATATACAGTATATACACATACATATATACACACACACACACACACATATATATATATATATATATATAGACAAATTCCAACCATCACTAATCGGTACTGGTCACCGTGGTGATGAAAACTGGCCAAACCAAAGACAGGAATTCATATGTCTGAGGACTTTGTCCTGCAGTGCAATAGAGATGGCTTAAATTGTGTGGGTATATATATATATATATATATATAGAGAGAGAGAGAGAGAGAGAGAGAGAGAGAGAGAGAGAGAGAGAGATTCTGTTACCATGCTACCGCCGTGAAAGGAATTGTCTTAATTCGATTATTAAGAGCATTTCTTGTACAATGAAAAAATAACGCTTATGTGGCGACCCCTTTAGGTCAAAATTTATCTATAACACTAAACTAACGACCATAAGCAGCACCACGGGGGAAGACGGAGTTCGTATTTATCATATTACCACATTCTCCTTCCTACAGACCCATTAACTTAAATGTATTACTGATATTAAAGCTTACTGCTTGATCGCTCCAGGTTTCTGAAAATTGATTTCAACTGTAATGAAAATCAAAATATCGCCATACAATTCATCGAGAAAGTTACAAATTGAAAGGTAATCGCTACCAAATGCACCAACAGCTCCATTGACTTCATGATATCCTCTTAATTCTTGTGGCAAATGAGGCTAAAGGATAAGAGAGAGAGAGAGAGAGAGAGAGAGAGAGAGAGAGAGAGAGAGAGAGATGCTCTTCTATTAAAAGTTTTAGGGGAAATATAGTATTATTACTATGAATAAGGCATATTTCCGATAATAATGATAATGATAATCCACATTATCATATTGGCTAATATTGTCAGCTTTGCATCACTTCTGTATCGGATTTTGTTATTCAAGAATTAACCTTGAATATCCTTTTCATAACTAACCACATCAAGTTTATTCAACGGAAAATATGAACAACGTTGTTTTAAGTACTTTAAAAGAATTTTTCAAAACTTATATGTTCTACCAGAAAAAAACAAACAAACAAGAAAGCAAAGTTACTGCAGACTTAATCCCACATTAAATATATCATTATGATAACATTCCGAATCATTATTCAGCATAATTCGACCAGAGCATTCATTTTAACGCTATCAAAACATTATCTTCCCCATTAGGTTTCAAACGATGTGTTAGGACAGAGAAGACATTCACTCAGGCAAACGTGTAAATGACCTTTCTAGGAGAATATAATCAGCGCAACGCAACAACTAACACCAATGTTTACTTTTCGTTAAAAATGACGAGCAGATGCGTATGGCAGTTGGGAGAGAGAGAGAGAGAGAGAGAGAGAGAGAGAGAGAGAGAGTGAGTCTGGAATTATTACTCTTGAGTATTACACAAAGGAAGACAATTCAAGTTATTTATGGTAGAATTATAGCAAGGCCAGAACATGCATGAACTTTGTTGCAAGTACGATGTAGACATGAAATCAGTTTGTTAATATATATATATATATATATATATGTATATATATATATATATATATATGTGTATATACACATATATACATATATATTTATATACACACACACACACATATATATATAATATATATATATATATATATATATGAGATAAGATCATACAAAAATCAGAACCGAATATGTAATTTACATTAGACTATTTAAGAATACCATCATGGCTGACATTTTCAAAAGAAACCCCAGAAATAACATTGCAACATTTATACAGAAAATAAAAAGACTGATATATTCCCTAACTCTCCTGACAATAGTTCAGAGAAGAGATTTAAAATCAGATTCAAACCAGCTGAGCTAAGTCTTTATAAGTGTGTAAGTGTCTTGTGCCCTCAAGTCCCGGTGCCTCTAACTTTGCTCAACTAGGAAGAGTGGCCTTGAGCGCGCACACACACACACACACACAGAGAGAGAGAGAGAGAGAGAGAGAGAGAGAGAATCCAACGGTGAAAGCAATGATATGCCACTTAAAGACTGCAAGAAGAGGAAAGGTTTATAAAGCTTGCGGTTATGCTTTAAGAGGATGCTCATTGTAGAGAGAGAGAGAGAGAGAGAGAGAGAGAGAGGAGGTATATGCATTGCAAAATCATATCATAAAGATAAAGGCAAATAAAATCAATATCATAGCATACCCAAAGACAACATAAAAACATGTGCAACCAATATTCAAGAAATAAATGCACAAAATTTTCGGTAAGTCTGCGAAAAACACTAAATACATTTCGATAGTTAATAAGGAAGAAACTACTTGAGAGAGAGAGAGAGAGAGAGAGAGAGAGAGAGAGAGGGGGGGAGAGAGAGAGAGAGAGAGAGAGAGAGAGAGTCTTTTTATAATTCATATATGACATATCTGTTTTTGACGTTGTTAATAGTTTATATAGGACATATGTTTTGACGTTGTTACTGTTTTTAGAATGATTTATTGTTAAATTATTCTCATCATTTATTTATTTCCTTATTTCCTTTCCTCACTGGGCTATTTTTCCCTATTGGAGCCCTTGGGCTTATAGCATCTTGCTTTTCCAACTAGGGTTGTAGCTTGGCTAGTAATAATAATAATAATAAATAAAAACATGTAAAAAGATCAACAGCGCAACTTAAGGAAAAAATTACTTCAGAGAGAGAGAGAGAGAGAGAGAGAGAGAGAGAGAGAGAGAGGGGGGGGGATAAACAAAAACAAATAAAAAAGATTAACAGCACAACTTAATCTAAAGCATCAAAGAAGTATGTTGGCAGTGGAAGAGGTGGGCGTCGCAGATAAAGAGAGAGCAGGAGGGATTGGTGTAGGTGATTTGGAATGGAGGGGAGGGAGGTGCAGAGGTATAATGGAAGGGATGTATGGAGGGGAGGGAATGTCGAGTTAATGCACAACATTAGCTCAGGTGGATGTTATACATGCAACTTCGTCAAGCTCTCCTGTCTTCGTTAGCAATCCAGTTATACACTTGAATAGTTGTGATGTAATCTATTTAATGTGTTGTGAATACGTAATATACTGTACTTCCTTATAGAGTATTTTTTTCTGGCACCTTAACAGAAAGAGAATTTCTAATTCTTACATACTTCAGGAAAATCAAGCACACACAAATACATACATACATACATACATATATATATATATATATATATATATATAATATATATATATATATATATTACATACACATACAATATATCCAGGAGTTTGTAGTCCACTGCAGGACAATGGCTTCAGACGTGTCAATTCCCGTCTGCGATTTGGGTATCATCACCACGCTGGCCAATGCGGATTGGTGGTGGTGGGAGATTTTCGTCTGAACGCTCACAGCAAACCAATCTAATATGGGTGGCCCTGAATATTACAGCTTTGCTGATTATGGGATAGGCAAATGCTTTCACCACGTGAAGGTATCCTCTTTCAGAAGGGGATATATATATATATATATATAAAAAGAGAGAGAGAGAGAGAGAGAGAGAGAGAGAGATCCTTGTCCTGCAGTGGACTAGAAACGCCTTGATTTGTTTATATATATATATATATATATATATATAATGTTTATGAGAGAGAGAGAGAGATAGAGAGAGAGAGAGAGAGAGAGAGAGAGAGGAAAAGCAAAACCTCTGCAATCAAAAAAAAACTACTGATTCTGTTTGACTGCCATCAACTAAACCAACATATTATGAAAAAAAAACTTTATTCGAAAATCCTATCTTGAATCCCCACCCATTTCGCAAAATGTACAGAGCGCCTACAGCAAGCACTCAAACCATGAATTAATAGGAATCTAATATTTTCACAGACATTTTTTCAACGATCAGTCATACCAGCCAGTCAGCATGTCTGTGGCAAGTAATGGGGCAGACTATATGAGGTAAATTGATGAAGTCTGTTTAGGATATTATCTTTTTTTCTCTTTTGCTGTTAAGATCATTGTACAGTCTTTCTCATATCAGCACCATTTCATTTAATCGTTTTTAAGAACTTAATCTCAGCTTCTTTTTATGGATTATCAACATTAAATTCATAATGACTACACTTGAACTTAATGTTAACATGATTAATGGGAACAAATATACATTACAGTATGAAACTAATAATTCATAAAATTTGCATGTTTAACATAATGGACGAAGTACTGCATTTATTTCTAAATGATGAAAATTGAATAAAATTATATATATATATATATATATATATATATATAAATATATATATATGTTACGGATATATTTAATGGGTATCGATAACAACAACACCCGATTCATCATAAAAATTCCACCGAGTGAGTTGTTGACCGTGTGCCCCCCCCCCCCCGAGGAGGAGGGGGGTGTTGTTGTTTTCGATACCCAGAAAATAATATGTACTGTAAAATATATAACTATGTATATATATATATCTATGTATATATATCTATGTATATATATATATATATATATATATGTATGTATATACACACACATATATATATATATATATACACATATATATTACGATACATGTCATTTAATGGTTATCAAAAACAACAACACCACCTCCCTCCTCCTCCTCGCCCCAACACGATCAACTCAGTGAAATTTCTATCATAAATCGCCTGGAAAAAATAAGCCCCACCGCAAAATTCTTATCCATAAAATGTGTCTTTTTTTAAGAGGTTGCAGTTTAATGATAAATCGGTGTTTCCATTACTCTATAGTCATTATTATTAGCATGATCATTATTACTACAATTGTCCTTATCAACATTATTATTGACTTTATTTAAAGTATTAATACCATTTTAAATAAAAAAATCAAACACCCTGATACGAAGTTATTTCGCAAAGAAAGATTCACAAAAGAGAACGACTTAATGTGAAGAAATTCAAAACGGATCAAAGAAAATATAAAAGAAATGGCATATAATGATAAATTATCAAACAAAGATATACATAATATATAATAAATCATGTGCCAAATGCGATTTTTCTCCGAATGTAAATTAATAAAAAAGAACCTCTTTCCTACAAAATAAATAACTACCTCAAAAAATAACCAACAGCTAATCCTTCATTTGTTACTGCAAAATACTGAAGTGTGCTGAACTGAAATAAAATCCTTATTACAAACCGCAAATGACACCAATTGTAATAGAAATATTTTTAGCATAATCCAATACAAAAATAGAAATAAATATGGTGAATTTATTTTGTTTGTAAAAGTGCTGCCTTTTGAAACGGCACCCCTGACACCAAACCTGCTCGGTTCAAGGAGAAAGACGAGCGCTTGTGGTCAGGGAAAATGCAACTCGTGAAATAGCACGGATGGCAAAGCAGACTTAACTTGAAGGTTGTGCGTTCCCTCTGACTAAACCATGGACAAAAAGAGCAAGGATAACACACACGTGTGCATCACCATGATACTGCAATACCAGAGATTGAAAGTAAACAGTTAAGACTCGTGCCCGATGGAACAGGACTAGTGACAGCGTCTATTTCAAAAGCATCGATGACGTAATCGGAAAAGCATTAAAGCTTGTACTAATATTTGCTGATTTACGTTAAATTTAAAGTACATGATACTTAACAATGGTTATTTTCAGGGCAGGCATAAGATTCTCGATTATGAAAGGAAAATGTGAATTTTGATTGATTATGAAAAAGAAAAGGACGAAGTTGTTTAGATGAACTGACAAAAATTGATAGACCGAGAAATATGGAGTTATACAGAAGTGATAATAAGGTTGCCATAGGTAAAAGAATGGATCACAGTAATTTCAGTTGGTTTTGACTATGGAATAAAATGGGCGACAATAAGTTACTGAAAAAGAAAATCATTAATCAGAAGTACTAAGAAATGGAAAGAGAAAATGACTTCTCAAGGATTGGGTAGATGGATTAAAAACCAAGGGAAAGGAAGGGGCTCAATATAACAAAGGTGTGTGCAACATTAAAGTGAATGGTGATGTGTGGGGAGGTTCGACGCACTGCTAATGAACCTTCCTTCTATCCAGGTGGAAGCGGTAGTGACTCGTGGATCCCTAATAATAAATAAAAACTACGTATACTCACAGGCACAAATTATTCATATATATATATATATATATATATATTCCCTTCTGAGTGGAGATACCTGAATATGGTCAAATACTTTGTGACTCGCTATATCAGCCAATCTGTACTAGTCAGGGCCACTCATAAAGCTTGTTTTGCTGTAAGCGATCAGGAAAAAAATCTCCCACCATCACCAATCCGGATTGACCAGCATGGTGATGAAAATTGGCCAAACCCAAGACATGAATTGACATGTCTGAGACCTTTGGCCTGCAGTGGACTAGAAACTGCTGCATGTGTTGTGTGCATGTGTGAATATACTGTGTGTGTATATATATATATATATATATATATAAATAATATATTATATATATATATATCTATATATAAATATATATATATATATGTATATATATATACATATATATATACATATATATATATATATATATATATATGGAGAGAGAGTTGACCTAATCCACCACATATATATCTACTGCATATGTAATGTGTGTAGGCTAGTGTATACTTTTACATATTCCTCATTATTCACCAAATCATTAAGGGAAGTTTATGGCATCTGTCCTTTTCAGCTACTTCATCATTATAAACAAAAATACAAACCTCGATCGAAATTCTACGGTTCCAAAGTTAATCGATCGCCTACGGGTGAAAAGCCGAATGGTGACAACCATGATAAAGCTGACCCTCTTTGGGGTCCCGCCTTGATCAGATATGGTGCTAACACTGCGACCATACAATGCCAAGTCGTGATTAATCTCTCTCTCTCTCTCTCTCTCTCTCTCTCTCTCTCGTTAAATCTTTATTCGATATTATTGAAAGACAGAATATACCAATACAAACAAGTTAGAATGTGTTCATTAAAAACATCAGTATGTGAATGAACAAAAATTACTAGAAACTTAAAACCTGAAATTGAAAAAAAAAAAAAACTTCAACTTTATTTACAGGGGAAAACATGAACATTATTAAAAAGGAGATAAATAGGACGTTAATTAATGGACTTATCTTCTTCAAACTTCAACTTACAAGAGATTGTAGCCTCAGTAAACTCAAGAGGGAAATTTTGTTAATTAAAGGCCACTCGAGACTTCATGAATATGAAAAAAAAAACACAGAACATCATCAAGCATACATAATAGCTGTATTACATTTGCCAAATAGTTTTTGTGTCTGCATTAAATCATTAATCAAGACGACAGCAAAGCACAAGCTTCTATCCACGTCCCAAGACCGGCCCCATTGGATGTCGAAGTGGCTTTATGCCGACTGCTACTAGTCTTACTTTTCGGTCACTTATCTACCAGATTCGTCGTTGTAACTTCGCTGAAAGCAAGGGCCGTGGGATGATGGCATATGTAGGTATGTATGCAGCTTATATACGGGGTTTACCATCAGGAGATGCCAGACGTCACCTTTAATTAAGCCACTTAAAACATCCATGGGGAAAAGCGTAGTGATCGCAACATTAACTAAACTACTTGCTCTGATTCGAAAGGCAAAAACACTCTAGACCTAACCCATCATTACTAACGAAGCTAAAAACCTATTTGGATTAGCAAAATGCAAATCCAAAGGTCTCAACAGGGAAAGCAACGAAAGGAATGAAGAGGTAAAGAATAAACAATAAAAATAACAAATTAAGATACATAAAAATGTGAAATAGATATGTGTAAACTATCTATAATAGAGAATACATTTTGTCTGTATACATAAACTTATATTAATATCATCTCTTATTATTATTACTAGCTACGCTACAACCCTATTTGGTAAAGCAGGATGCTACAAGTGTCTTCTCATAAGAAGGAACGGTGCAGTCTGTATTGAAGTAATAACACTACACGCACGTAATATTGTACGTCACAGAGCGTGTAGGGCATTACATTGTGTCTTCAATGACTTCCTTATTAGCGAATTATCTTCTCCTGTCTCCAAGGATGACAGCAAAGACCTGTAATGTGACTATTACAGTATTGATCCTTAACAAAAATGTAAACTGAATATGTTTTATGAAAATTAATCTTATTTGCCCTGAAGTGTCATCAGAATTCATTAACAAGATATCACACGGCAATAAAATTACATATAAGAATATTTACTTACGAGGAGAGTTACAAGGAATTTGGATGTCTCAAAAACTTTTTAGTCTGTCCACGGAGACTATTTCCTCTGGGGTCGAGAGAATTAGTTTAAACGTTTAGGGTTCTTATGATCTTGTCTAACTTATTCTTGAATTCGTTTACCGCGATACTGTTCATTACATCTACTGGATGTCATTACCATGTATTTGCTATTTTATATGTAAAGGAATTAACACATTGAGTGGAGAGAGAAAGAGAGAGAGAGAGAGAGAGAGAGAGAGAGAGAGAGAGAGAGGAACAGACTGACAGGCAGATGCAGCAAATGTGCCGTTAGTAATTTTCCAAAATGAAATTACAGATTCGATGAATTCACTCACGGTGGCATTCCAGCGTGACAGGCAGTAATAGCCAGAACCCACCGGAAGATAATCCCGGGAAATCGATAATAAAGAATCCTTCATGGTATTGGAAATTTTGGGGTGAATTAATAGAATAAGTCTTCGCTAAATCGTAAATCTTTATCATCACGAGAGGAAATAAAATTAATATCTCTATTGTGTTGAGAGAAAATGAAATTAATATCTTCATCATGTCGAGAGGAAATAGAACTTATTTTTTCTTACATATAAATCGAGTTATTTCCAATAAAATTTCTCTATAAATAGAATAAAATTATGGAAACTAGTCATGAGCTTCATGACAAACTGAAAGCAATATTCGGTTTCTTGATTAATGATGTAACACATCAATGCCCGATAAAAAATAAGTAAAAATAACAACGCAGGATCCAGAGGATGAAAATGACAACTGTCAACTGTTCAATTCCAGAATAAGTAATTTCAAAATATTAAAAGCTATAATCATATAATAATAATAATAATAATAATAATAATAATAATAATAAATACTTAATGTTGCTGTTGAGAAAATAGGGATTTTTTTGGTGATACTGAAAATTATTAACATAAAATTTTAAAAATAAAACATTTAGACAATGAGATTTGGTGATATCAAAAATAAACTAAACATAAAAAATTTAGACAATGACATTTAGTGATATTCAAAATCACTAATCATAAAATTTTCCAAATGAAAAATTTATACTCCACCACGCAATAAAAAAAGCAGAAAAAGTCCAGCTTTCAAATACAATAATGGCGCTCCTTTTGCAAACAGCAAAGTAAGTACTGTTCGCTCAAGTGCCCTGGCTGAATGCGCTCATCCCTTACTGGTTACAGCACTTTTTTGTCCATAGGAACGCCAAAGGAATTCCACATCTGGCGAGAGTTCTGTCGCAGGCATCCATTCATTTCAAAACGGACAGTCTCTCTCTGGATATTCCATGTGAATTATACAGAGGACATTGCCTCTGGATTATTACATTTAACCATATAAAATGCACTAATTAGTTGTATAAGCATTAAGAATTATATAACATTAGATGTATATTTTCTTTTTGAAAGTACTCCACAATAATTTTCTCAAAGATTTTCAGACTAAGAATCAGTCTATAAAAAACGAACGCGTCACTCTCAAGCCTAATATAGCTCGAATTCGTATATTTTCTTTCTTCCAATCAAACAGGCAACACTACTTCAAGCGATCCAAATCAGTATTTGGAACGCAACACAACCTCTGGAATGTAATACAACACGATATGTGTTCCATGAACGAAAGAAACGACACCACAAGACTAACACCATCGTGGCCTGCGTGACGTAGGAGCACACGACAGGAGGAGAGTGAACCCCCTGACGACCTTCCTCCACCACCAAGGAGTAGTGACTGAGACTGAGTTTGTGAGTTGTGACTGAAGCGGGAATGATGGAGCAGGATTAGGAGGAACCCTTGTAGTCAGGGCCCTTTGCCTTGCTGCTGCCCGACAATGAACACTGAATGCCCTACCGCGAAAGATGCCCCGTTTGATACTGTTCAGACGTATCATACCCGCCGTGAAATATTTGGAATATTTGCTATGTCCTTCGTTTCTTTTCACGAATCATCGGCCGTTATTTCTTATGAGCATTCCAGTAAGTCGAGACTCAATTTCTCTATACGGCATTTTTAAAATTATATTTTTAAAGGGAAAACTTTATATTATTGTAAAATGGGAAAATAAAATAAGTTTAAAAATAAATTTCCCCTTCCTGCTATTGTAATTAGAACAGCCCATTCAACTTCTCTGAACGAATTAAGTATAGGAGATTCAAAAGTTTCTTTTCCTGCTCGTTCATTCGTTAGTATACAAGAACCCCAATCCAAGAATTAAGATGCATACACATACATAAATTGTATCGTCAAATGGATGAGCATGAATAAAGTGAAAGATTAAGAATATAAATTCCGACATTTATCTTTATATGTAACTTCACCCTTGCCTTCACCTTTGACTTCAACGTCTGGCCAGGAGAAGGCTTTCCTGCCTCCCAACGGATATTAAAAGGTAGGCGTGTCAGATTTAAGCTGTATCATCCTCTACTCGAACCACTCAACTCATTTACAAGTCGTTAACCTTGCAGTCATACATGCCTACGTAATGGTATACATCCACATCCACACACACACACACATATATATATATATATATACATAAACATATACATATATATATACATATATATATATACATACATACATACATACATATATATATATATATATATAATATATATATATATATATATATATGTATATATCATTATCATCATCAGCAGTAGCTTGTGTGATGCCTTCGTCCTGCAGTGGACATGTGTCCTTCCACATGCGTCTGTTTATGGTCCTTTCTATGCCAGTCTATGCCTGAAAATTTTCTCAGCTCGTCGAACAATCGTCTTCTATTCCTTCCCCAGCTTCTTTTGCATTATATATATATATATATATATATAAGCTCACCTGAAGGTTGTGCTTGTGACTTCTCACATGAATTATGCTGTAAATTATATCACCATTAAATCATATCCATTAAAACGTTACCCTGTTAAAGCAGGAGAAACTTCAAGCCAACGGCATGCGTATTAAAACATTCTTTACATCTTTCTTTTATATTACTTCAACGTTGAATCGTCATCGGCAGAGATAGAGAGGTTGTCGTCTCTAAGTTCGTTAGTAATCTATATAATATGTACTTATCCTTTCATCTTTCTGTACGTGATACAGCGACAAAAAAAAGGTAAAGTAAATAAAAAAAATACATTTAAAGACTATAATGTGCGAAATAATGAATAACAGACTAATAGTAAAGCAGACCTTTCCTGTAGGATAAAACAAACAAAGGAGCGTAAACAGAGATTTTGTGTAACCTTGGTCAACAAATAGATAGCTGATGTCTAGGAACTTAGAGTGAGAACGTCAAAGATCATTTTACCGTCGGCAATGGAGGGGGGAAACAACCTTATTGCTTGAAAACGGACACCTGCGGCTACATAATGTTGATCTTGTTGCAAATAACCTCAAGACAGACAAAGGGGGTGGGTAGCCCTCACTTGCTTTTCATTCCAGAGAATACGGCTGTTTGCATATTTTATTCTAAACCTAATCGATCCATAAAAAATGAATAACAACAGAAAGAAAGAAAAGAAAGGCCGTTAACTATTCGGAAGATAAAAGTGTCTGAATGGTATTCCCAGAAGTGTAAATCAACAAAGACTGACAGATAAACCAACGCAAATTCCATTAGGAGATTAGCGAGATAAAAAGGCGTGTGAACGGTACATCACAAATTTGAATCAATGAAAAGAGGAAGATAAAAACACATTATACGAAAGCGACGTTGGGGCCACCACCCGAACGAGGGTCTCCCCAAGCATCAGCTGATCGTGTCAACAGAACAGGCTTTCCGCCAGGACAGCTCGCACTCTTCAAAAAGACCGGAAATTTCCATAAATTTCCCATTTCTTTACCATTCTCTTTCGCATTTTCGAAAAGGAGGTTTTACTCTCAAGATTTCCAAATTGACAAATTCAAGGGTTTTCTCATTTAATACCAGCAACTTAGGACCTATTTGCTATCAAAAACTTCCAAATTATCAAATTCAAGGGTTTTCTCATCTAATACAATGACAGAGATTCGTTTGTCATCAAAAGAATTTCGCTCCTTTTGTAAACTCAGAATGGCAATCAAACCTTGAGCTACTGGCATACTTTCGCTTTAAAACAAACTGTTTGTCTTTCAATTCGGGATGTCATCACAAAGTACATAGCAAGTTTGCTTATAACTAAATGAAAACTTTATATTTATTCAGTGAAAACACGAATGCTCAAAAGAAATTTTATACAAGTACAGTAAAAAATAAATATTTCCAATTAAGCTGGAATAATCAATGCATGTATATACACATACAACCTACTTAAATATATAGGTAAATAGGTTTTGAAAAAAAAAATAAAAAATAACAAGTACATACTTATGAAAAATCAAACTTAACCAATGTTTGAAGAATAAAACTTACCGAATACTTAAATTTCTACTAAATAAATAATTATATCCTATCCGGCCCTCAGATCCTCAACCAGAAGAGAAAGCTTTGGGTCGCTAGAATCAGATGATACAATTGGGAATCATCAAAGAGATAAGAGAGCTACAGGAAAGCATGGAGTGGAAAATCGAGGAGGTAGAATAACCCATCTCTCAACTATCTCCACCCATCTCATTCCCCCCCTTCGCTTACTCTCTTCTCTATACTACTGGGCAAGGACCAGGGGAGTAAGAGATCAAAATTAGAATATCGGAACTTGAAGGATGGGAACGTAGGATGTTAAGGGAAGGGGGAGAGGAGGGTGGGACAGTGGATGGGCGGAATAAGGGAGGGAGAGGAAGAACGAATTGGTAGGGGGTGTGAAGGGCTGATAGGGAATAATAATATGGAAAATAACAAAAGAAAAAAAAGGGTGGAAAGAGAATTGCACCGGAGGGTGGGGACTACCGGGAGTGCGGTAGGAGAGTCAAAGAAATGAATGGACTGGGGGAAAATTGCGGGGGAGAGGGGAGAGAAGGGGAGGGGAAGGGAAAATTACGAAGGGTAAACCATAGCCCGTAGTACGTTAGGTTTGTATTATTCTTTGTGCCACTTTTGCGGGAACCCGTGAAAGGTCGTATCAATAACACAACCAGATTAGTGACGTTGACTTCGTAATCTTTTCTATACAAATTTCTATTTTTCTTTTCAGGGGGATATTTTAGTTTTATTGTACTTATAAGATAAGTGTGTTACGGAACTGAGTTTATATATATATATATATATAAATATATATATATATATATATACGCACACACATATATATACACATATATATATACATACATATATATATATATATATATATAAGCCATAAATACCTCTTAATATCAAATTCTCTCACCATCGGGAATCAACATTATGATAATAGCTTATGGTTGGCCAGGGAATCGAAACCCAGGCGCAAGAAACTGAGGTTCCATTGATTTACCGCTTAGCCACAGAGAGATAAAAGTTGATTACAACTCTCCCCATACATATTCCTGTCGAATTCAGTTTTTTTTTTCTTTTTTTTTGTACTGTACCTAGCATTGATATCCCTATGAAGATTTCTATAAATATATGAAAACACGTATAAATCTGCCAAATTATCATTCATATACATATATATATATATATATACACACATATATATATATATACATATATATATATATATATATATAATATACAAATATAAATTCATATATATATGTATAAATATAAATTTATATATATATATAAATCTATATATATATATATATATATACACTATGTATATATAAATATAAATTTATATATATATATATATATATAAATATTATAGTGTACTTAACACGTCAAAAATGGCTGCTAAATATATTGATATGCACACGCACCAACCTCTCACTAGGGCATGACTGCTTCCTCTCCCCTTACAAGAGGTACACTGAGAACTGGGCGTGACCAGATACTTATTTATATATATATATATATATATATTTATAGATTATATATATATATATATATATATATTTATACATACATACATACATACATACATACATGCATATATATATTTACATTTATATATATAATATATATACATATATATATATTATATATATGTATATATATATTTATATATACTTACACATATATGCATATATATATATATATATATATATATAAGAGAGAGAGAGAGAGAGAGAGAGAGAGAGAGATACTGTGTATATAGAATGTATATTTGTATGCACGCACGTAGTTCATGTGAAAGTCAATAGGTAGCATGAATGATGTACACAGGGATTTCCATGTTTACATGCACCATCAATCATCCTGAATTCCTTTGGACAAGAGTTTTTTCAATACACCCACCCATGCCGAAAAGTAGGTGAAATTACCTCAATCCCCCCCCCCCCCTCTCTCTCTCTCTCTCCCTCCTCCTCATCTCTCCTCTCCTCTCCTCTCTCTCTCTCTCTCTCTATAAATAGACTAATGTATTGATAAAACAATAATACTTAAAATTGAAAATCTCAAGGAAAATTATTATCCTTTTCTTCGTCAAAAGAGAGCAAACTTACTGAAAATATTCTGATTGAACAATTACGAAGGTAAGATTAGATCTTAGATATTAACTAAACCAGTATACATTTTAGTATTAAAAGCGATAACGCTAAAAAAAAATTGTTATATTTAAATTACTCTGAATTCGATATACTGTATATACAAATGCCTTATCCTTCTAAAACAAAATGTTTCAAGAAACAAAATACTGATGGCATAGCCTGGGAAGATCTGAATGCTAGGGATGGTCAGAATTATAAAATGATCTTATGCATCAGGCACAAAGAACCAACTATGTACGACGGTGTCAAGATTACTAGCCAGATAATGAATTTAATAAACTGCAAGTTTTTGTCCAACAAATGAAGATGAGATTCAGCAGCTTGAAGACCTGATGGGACAGTAATAATGAAAACATAATAGAATGAAAGAAATATACAAAATTATTTTATACATTGCTGTATACTATCTATTCGCTTTATTTCTTCATATTACTTCCTCTTCTTTTCTTGCCTAAATACCCAAGTATGCAAATTACTAACGCATCTTAGATACGCGTATGCCACCTAATTGTATTTCCTATAATAATTAGTCTATGTAACATATCAAGTTCATGAACACTGGCGTCATAATGTTGCCAACATTATTCCTGTGGTTCCTAATAAAAAAAAAAAAAAGGTGGACATTTCAACTTTTGGAAGTGTTTAGCAAGGTGTATTGTGCAGGCAAAAAAAACTCTTTCTTTATGCAAATTGGAGACACTAACGGTATACATACCTACTTATGGAAACACACAAATTATATATATATATATATATATATAAAAGTATATATATATATATATATATATATAAAGTATATATATATATATATATATATGCATACGTTATTTAACCTATTTGCGTGGCTTAAGGTGGTGCGAGAAGAATTGAAAAGGAGAAAATTATTGAAATACGTACAATTAAGAATATTAGCATAACGGGATATATGGATAAGGGTATATGAGTTAATGTGGGGGAATGTACAAGGGAAAAAAAGGTTTGGAGAGAGAGAGAGAGAGAGAGAGAGAGAGAGAGAGAGAGAGAGTTTGATTCGGAAATGTAAAGAGGAGGAGCAATGGGAGAATAAAGTAGAAGAGGCTTGGTAGATGGAGCGAGAAACTTCTTGGAAAGAAAGTGTTCTATTAAAGCCTCCACTGAAATTGAAGTTTCTTTGCACACAGGCTCATCCACTATTGAACAGGTAGAGTTAAAGAATGAGTTTGGTAGCTACCGTTACATAATTTTTTATATGGTGCCCACTCCTAATAAGGATACGTCTTCATATTACATGCTAAACCTTTACTTATAGTTTCCCTGTATTTTCTTTATGAGTGGGGATGGCCAACACTAACTTCAATTATCCTGCCAATCAGACGTCGGTGATTATTTACAACAAACACTTTAACTAACAAACCAGATTCAATGTTTCCTCTTTTACTGGATTCATATATGTATGTAAATATATAGACACATTATATACAGTATATATATATATATATATATAGTTTATATATATATATATATATATAATATATATATATATATATATATACTTGAATGTGGCATGTTTTTATATAGTAAAATAAAAATAAAGCTTATGAATGTGGCAAGATGAGAACACAAGGTTATTACGATTTCATCTTTGTTTCAGACACACACACACATATATGTATATGTATATGTATATATAATATATATATATACATATATATATATATATATACATATATATTTATATATATATATATATATATATATATACATATATAATATATATATATATATATATATGGAGCTGGGGGGGGGAGTGACTGCTCCCCGCACTCTAGTTTTGGGGTGTTTGAATGTGCGTGGATGTAGTACGATAGAGAGTAAAAGATGTGAGACTGGAAGTATGTTTAAAAGTAGAGGGATGGATGTATTGGCCTTGTGTGAGACAAAGATGAAAGGAAAAGGTGAAGTGATGTTTGGTGAAATGTCTGGTAAAGTGTCTGGGATTGAAAGGGGAAGAGCGAGAGAGGGTGTGGCGTTATTGCTGAGTGAATGGATGACAGGTAAAGTAGTGGAATGGAAGGAGATATCATCTAGGTTAATGTGGGTAAGGGTTAGGTTGGGTAGGGAATGTTGGGCGTTTGTCAGTGCGTATGGGCCAGGTAGTGAGAAAAGAAGAAGAAGAGCGGAATGAGTTCTGGAATGAATTAACTACTATGAGATTCAGGGCCTCTGTAACACGGTTTTTTCGCAATAACTTTTTTTCTATGAATTTCATAAATATAACGCTTATTCAGAATGCACATTATATCTACACATAAATTTTGACTATATTCTGCATTACGTAGGTTGAATAAATTTGGTACTTTATAAAGTAAAAGTGACGATTTTTGAAGACGGGCCAACTTACTCAGAGAAAAGGTTTCGAACGCACTCGTTACGTAACTTATGACGGCATTTCTTCCCTCTTTCTCGATCGATGATTGGCTATACGTAACGAAGGCTATACCTCTGGCAACAATGACACAACAGTTTAAATAAAAGCAAAGCAGTACACCTTTATGAACATTGAAACCTCTCCACTGAGAATTGTCATAATGAACAAACGAACAAAATATGTTAATAAATACAAAAACACTTCGATTATTTGTCTAACTCCCAAAATAAGTTTCCTAAGAAATTACAGTCTACTTTATAGCTCACAATCAGACTGACAAGGTGTAGGGAATAGTTGGTAATTTTCAAAAACGTAGTAGACAACTGCTATATCCAATGTCAAGCAATTTTTATTTATTGTCTATCTACCGATCTATTTACTGTAAAAAAGAAGAAAAAAAAAAATAGCCGGTACTGTATTTTGCTTTAAACTTTCACCAATAATTATCGTCAGAATGATGACTTCATGAGGCTCCACCCACTTTAGCCTCGTTATAATTCTGGATAACACTGAAGGCTATCATGGGCATTGTTGGATCAGAAAATTAAAATTCTGGCTATAAAAACTTATTTCTCGAGTAGTTGTAAGAAGTGCTAAATGATCCTCAAGGATCCCAGCAGTTGGCCTAAACGTTTAATTCATGTATACTACTGTTGCGGCAGTACTGCTACAGTAGTATTACTACGCTAGCATAGATACCCCACCCACATTTATGTATCGTTCCGCCATTCATAAAGTCTGTCATTTTTTTTCACTGTGCAATAAGCCATGGCCTCCTCAGAATTTAAGTTTTATATTAGATGATAGGCTATTTCATTAAGCTGACAAATTTATGGCAACTGGGTATATTATTGCCGATGTTGAA
Organism: Palaemon carinicauda; assembly: GCF_036898095.1. Taxonomy (NCBI): domain Eukaryota; kingdom Metazoa; phylum Arthropoda; class Malacostraca; order Decapoda; family Palaemonidae; genus Palaemon; species Palaemon carinicauda. The sequence goes on from NC_090746.1 coordinate 18,662,551, forward strand.
GCTAAAGATAAAGTTTGGTATCATTCCTTCATTGCATTATCATCTTTACTACTATTTGTTTTGCTACATGTAGTAATTATTTTAAAGGATAAATGAATTATGTTCACTTTACTCCTATAAATTCCCATAAGATGTACAAATAAAACTCATAAAACTATTCATGATTTATTTACAAAATGCAGTCATGCCCAAAACATAGCCAACACGGTCGTACGGCCTAAGAAGAAGAAGAAAAAAAAATTATATCGGATGATCCGTTGGTCTGATGTAGAGTTTAGCACAAAATTCTCATTTTAACAAAAATAGTTATATCAAGACTGTTTACATACAATCTCTCTCTCTCTCTCTCTCTCTCTCTCTCTCTCTCTCTCTCTCTCTCTTGGTGGCATAGTGAATAGTTAATGGAAATGTTCAAAAGCCTGAGTGACATTACAAGTATTATAATCATATTACGCTAAATACAAATCAGACCATAAACATTGGATTTAAACTAGAAACTGAATAATTACCTATTCAGGCTATAGTAAATATGGCCATGGGATTTCTCTTGACTGTATAAAGTTGCAAGTCGTAAGATAAATGCAGTTTTGCAACCACAGGGGCAATTCCAAATCCTGCTAGCCATTCTTGACTGTTATGGGTTCCAGAGCCGATGGAAGAAGGTGAATGGGTGTCCGGTGGATGGGCGGGGCAAAATTTTGTCAAAAGGTGTTTACATTGCTTACGTAATGAATGTTTTCGACTCTTGGCTCGTTATCACTGGCCATGGCGTCGGCTAGATCATTTTTACTCTATAAAAATTAAAACTATCGGGTTTAGGTTATTGAAAATGCTGACAAAATTTGTGTGTGGTTGTAAAATATACATATGTCAACTTTCAGCTACATCCGATGCCTTGATAAGAAGCAAAGTCCAAAAAA
>NC_090746.1:18673470-18705970 GCF_036898095.1 Palaemon carinicauda
AATATATTTCATATAAAGATGATCACAGATCATATCTTTGGTCAGACATCGAGGAGTAGAATTTCCTCCGATACTGTTAATGATGAAGCAAACTGTATTGTAAAAAAGTCAACGAAGTAGTGTTTCTATGATATATCACAAACCAGATAAATTCTTAATAAATCCAACTTCACAGTAATATATGCTGAAAACAAGTAAAATAAAAATACCGTCATTACTACTATTTTCGGCAATAATCATATTGCAAAATATGATTTCTTGGATTCCCTGGATCATGTGCGTACCTAAGCCACTTTATTAAATTAAAATTTGAAGCAACTCGCCTGTATAGTATTCCTATATATGAACAAAGTCACACAAAATCGTTTCTTAATTAGAATTCCTTTTAAAAGAATTTAGACATGAAAACTCATCCCCACAGCAAGCCCAGACAAATACACATGTTATATACATTATTATTCTTAATATTATTACTAGCCAAGCTACAACCCTAGTTTGAAAAGCAAGACGCTATAAGCCCAAGGGCTCCAATAGGGAAAAATAGGCCAGTGAGGAAAGGAAATAAGGAAATAAATAAATTATGAGAATAAATTAACAATAAGTAATTTTAAAAACAGTGACAACGTCAAAACAGATATGTCATATATAAACTATAAAAAGACTCATGTCAGCCTGGTCAACATAAAAACATTTGCTCCAACTTTGAGCTATTGAAGTTCTACTGATTCAACTACACGATTAGGAAGGTCATTCCACAACTTGGTAACAGCTGGAATAAAACTTCTAGAATACTGTGTAGTATTGAGCATCATGGTGGAGCAGGCCTGGCTATTAGAATTAACTGCCTGCCTGGTAATACGAACAGGATAGAATAGTCCAGGGAGATCAGAATGTAAAGGATGGTCAAGAGTTATGAAAAATCTTATGCAACATGCATAATGAGCTAATTGAACGACGGTGCCAAAGATTAATATCTAAATCAGGAATAAGAAATTTAATAGACCGTAAGTTTCTGTCCAATAAATTAAGATAAGAATCAGCAGCTGAACACCAGACAGGAGAACAATAATCAAAACAAGGTAGAATGAAAGAATTAAAACACTTCTTCAGAAGAGATTGATCACCGAAAATCTTAAAAGACTTTCTCAATAAGCCAATTTTTTGTGCAATTGAAGAAGACACAGACCTAATGTGTTTCTCAAAAGTAAATTTGCTGTCGTGAATCACACCTAAAATTTTAAAAGTGTCATACAAATTTAAAGAAAAATCATCAATACTGAGATCCGGATGTTGAGGAGCCACCGTCCTTGACCTACCTACAATCATACTTTGAGTTTTATTAGGATTCAACTTCATACCCCATAATTTGCACCATGCACTAATTTTAGCTAAATCTCTATTAAGGGATTCACCAACCAATTCCATTCAGGGGATGAAATTGATACAAAGAGAGTAGCATCATCTGCATATGCAACAAGCTTGTTTTCTAGGCCAAACTACATGTCATGTGTATATAGTATGAAAAGTAATGGGCCAAGAACACTACCCTGTGGAACACCGGATATCACATTCCTATACTCACTATGGTGCCCATCAACAACAACTCTTTGAAATCTATTACTTAAAAAATCAATAATAATGCTAAGAAACGACCCACCCACTCCCAACTGTTTAAGTTTCAAAACAAGGGCCTCATGATTAACACGGTCAAAGACAGCTCTAAAATAAAGGCCAATCATACGAACTTCCTGACTACAATCAAGGGATTTCTGTACAGCATTGGAGATCGTAAGAAGGGCATCACATGCTCCAAGGCCTTTACGAAACCAAATTGCAAACTAGGGAATAGATGATTACCATCAGCAAACCTATTAAGACAATTTGCCAGGAGACGTTCAAAAACTTTAGATAATATGGGAGTTATGGAAATTGGGCGGTAATCAGTGGGACTTGAGCTACCACAAACACATTTACATAGAGGAGTAACATAACCAATTCTCAAACAAGTGCTAAACGCTCCTCTTCTTGCTAACTTGCGCAAAATAACATAATTTTGGAGCTAAGAAATCTGCTGTCTTTATAAAAAACAAAGGAAAAAATGCCATTTGGGTCTACACCTCCATAAGCATCAAGGTCCATCAACAGAACTTTAATCTCACGATATAGGAAAGCTAAACTAGTTGTTTAGCCTCAGGAAAACAGGAATGAGGAAGTTCAAGTTTTTCATTACTCTGTTTACTGTCAAAAACATCAGCCAACAGGGTTGCCTTTTCCTTTGGACAGTGAGTGACTGAGCCATCTAGTTTAAATAAAGGAGGAACTGTTGCATCTACACCAGAGAGTGCAGATTTAAGGGTAGACCACCATTTGTGTTCCTGAGTTGTACCAGAAAGGGTTTCTTTTATGGTTAAATTGTATTCCTTTTCAGTTGAGGCATAAACTCTCTGAGCAAAAGCTCGAAGCTGAGTATAGTTATTCCAGGTCAAATCTGATCTGTTACCCTTCCAAACATGATAGGCCTCCTGTTTCTCCAAATAAGCACGCATACAATCATCATTGAACCACGGTTTGTCCTTCACTCGGTACCTTAGCACACGAAAAGGGATACCCCTATCAATTATGTTGACTAAATTCTCATTCAAGGGGACAACAGAATCTACACTACTATATAATTGTGACCAATTCAAGCACAAAAGATCATGCAAAATCCCATTCCAGTCTGCTTGGGATTTCATATAAATTTTACAAGAGTATGATATATCAAGGACAGGCTGCTCAGTCTTCACTACTAATGAAATCGAGGCAAGATCAGATGTCCCGACTGGAGAACCAACCTTACTAGTTATAGCGCCAGGGGAGTCAGTGTATACGAGGTCCAAGCAATTACCAGACCTGCGAGTAGCTTCATTTATGATTTGCTCACAGCCTGATTCAGAAGTAAAGTCTAAAACTCTTAAGCCATGGCGATCGGTAGGAGAGATAGAACTTAACCACTCCCTATGGTGAGCATTAAAATCACCAACAAAGACAAAAGAAGCCTTTCTATCATCTTCTTGTATCTCAGCCATAATGGTAATAAGACAATCGAAGATAGAATCATCCATGTCTGGATTCCGGTAGATGGAACACAAATAAAAGTTGTTATGCCTGCCACAAACTCATGAATCTCATGACATTCACATTGATAGCAGGACTTATGAGAAGCCGGGTACTCGGTCCTAATATACACCGCCATTCCTCTGGCCCTGGGGATGGCATCACGTTTCAACATTATTGGCTTCTTAAAACCAGTTATAAGAAGCTCAGATGAGTGCCTCATATTAGAAACCAAAGTTTCTGAGCACAAAAGAATATCATACTGTCTGGACGCAACTGTAAGGTCTTGGATATTTGCATGAAGACCACGAATATTGCAATACAGAAGATGACATTGACGAAATCTAGGACGTACTGGTCCCAGATTTCGCTCAATGTCTCCAGACAGCATAAGAATTAATAGGAATAAAAAAAAGAGACATCATACTTAAAAACTAGACTAAAAAGAATTATAACAAAAACAATATGTACAGAATTATAAATAAAGTGATTGATGAAACTCAGACTATAGTAAAAAGTCGGAAAAACTGGTCAACATGGAGGAGCCGATACACCATGCAAGCCTAAATACCCTCCAGGATAGCCACTTCAACTGAAGGGAGGACAGTAAGGATAGTTTTGAGAAGGAAAAGAATCAGAAATAGAAAAGACAACTGCTTGATAAACCACCGGGCATCCATGGCCCTTCTATTAAGTCTGCCCAACACACCATTTAAAAAAAACAAGAGGAAGAAAAAAAAATAGTAAAATAGAATAGTGTGCCCGAGTATACCCTCAAGCAAGAGAGCTCTAACCCAAGACAATGGAAGACCATGGTACATAGGCTATGGCACTACCCAAGACTAGTGAACAATGGTTTAATTTTGGAGTGTCCTTCTCCTAGAAGAGCTGCTTACCATAGCTAAAGAGTCTCTTCTACCCTTACCAGAGGAGGAAAGTACACTGAACAAATTGCAGTACAGTAATTAACCCCTTGGGTGAAGAAGTGTTTAGTATCTCATTGTTGCCAGGTGTATGAGGAAAGACGAGAATATGTAAAGAATAGGCCAGACTATCCTGTGTAAGTGTAGGCAAAAAAAAAAAAAAAGGCCGTAACCAGAGAGAGGGATCCAATGCATTACTGCCTGGCCAGTCAAAGGATCCAATACCTCTCTAGCGGTAGTGTCTCAATGGGCGGCTGGTGCCCTGGCCAAACTACTGCTACATATCAAGTATATACAGTATAATACATATATATATATATATATATATATATATATATATATATATATACAGAGAGAGAGAGAGAGAGAGAGAGAGAGAGAGAGAGAGAGAGAGAGAGAGTGGTATATTAGCATACATATACATGTATATATGTATATATATAATGTATATATGGTTATCTTATCACTAACTAGTGATTTTAACATTTATCAAATAAGCAAAAAATACCCTTAATATTAAATGATATATATATATAATATATATATATATATATATATATATACATATAATACACAAATACCGTACATATATATATGTAATATGTGTATGTATGTATATATATATATATATATATATATATATATATCTATATATTTATATATATATATATATATATATATATATATATATATATATATATATATATATATATATATATATATAGATACTACCGCTAGAGTAATGGGTTCTTTCACTGGCCCGACAGTACTACATTGGATTCTTCTCTCTGGTTACGGTCCATTTTTCTTTTGCGTATACTTTTACCGAATAGTCTGGCATATTCTTTACATATTTTCCTCTGTCCTCATACATCTGACAAAACTGAGATTACCAAACAATTCTTCTTCGCTCAAGGGGTCAATTACTGTACTGTAATTGTTCAGTGGCTACTTTCCTCTTGGTAAGGATATAAGAGACACTTTAGCTATGGTAAGCAGCTCTTCTAGAAGGACACTCCAAAATCAAACCATTGTTCTTTAGTCTTGGGTAGTGTCACAGCCTCTGTACCATGTCCTTCTACTGTCTTGGATTAAAGTTCTCTTGCTAGAGGCACACTATTCTATCTTACTTCTCTTCTTCTTGCTATTTAAAGTTTTTATAGTTTATAAATGAAAAATTTATTTTAATGTTGTTACTGTTCTTAAAATATTTTATATTAATTGTTCATTACTTCTCTTGTAGTGTATTTCCTTATTTCCTATCCTCATTGGGCTATTTTCCCTGTAGGAGCCCTTGGGTATTTATCATCCTGCTTTTCCATCTAGGGTTGTAGCTTAGCAATTAATAAGAATAATAATAAACATATGTGAGAGAGAGAGAGAGAGAGAGAGAGAGAGAGAGAGAGAGAGAGAGAGAGAGAGAGAGAGAGAGAGAGAGTTTTGCAAACAAAAGGCAGCTTCGATTCCAGAAGTCTTCGGAGTTGAACATGAAGCTAATGGGCCTTGTGCTACCCCTGACAAAAGCGTCTCCTCGGGGGGAGTGCTATGATTCGAGAGAAGAAGGGAGGGGGTGATAAATGACAGGACGAATACGGGAGGGGAAGAATAATGGTTAGAGAGAGAGAGAGAGAGAGAGAGAGAGAGAGAGAGAGAGAGAGAGAGAGAGAGAGAGAGAGATGGGTCCAAGTGCTGGTGTTAGGTAGTAGGTAGAGCAAGCGTGTCCCATTGTCAGGGATGTCAGAGTCATCCATCAATCATCCAGACGAAATGTCCCTGCAGCGTTGGGACTCTTCTTCCCCTTTATCTCTAAATAGAGCCACCGCTCTCCCATGCTCCCTTTTTTTCATCAATATTGATTTATGGTTATATTGATTGCTGTCTGCAATGGTTTATGTTTACACGAGATGGTGGTGATAACAGGCCACTTTGAAATGTATGGACCTAAGTTCTTGAATAACATAGCTCCGCAATAGAGGTGTGTCCGATATTAATAATGATATATCAATAGGCATTATATTAAACATTTTGACCATTTTGAGATTAATTGCTCTATAAGGATATCATGAAAAATTTTAATCTTCAATCTTAGTTTTCTTTCGTTATACAAAATGGAATAGGTAATATAATTCAAAGCTGAATCTACTTTCAAAAACTTATGGGTCATATTGCCACTCATTTATTAATTATTCAACAGATTCCGTTTCGATTGTCGCCACTATTCTCTTCAACTATATATGAAAGATCGATTTTATTGTTGTTAATATTCTTGAAATATTTTATTCATTACATCTCTTGTACTTTATTTATTTCCTTGTTTCCTATCTTAACTGGGTTATTTTTCCCCTTAAGCCCTTAGGCTTATACAAGTAGCATCCTGTTTTACCAACCAGAGTTGTAGCTTAGCTAATAATAAACTAAAGACGGACTGAATAGACCATTTATATTAACATTCCCATAAGAATCATGGAAACTTATTTTTCCCTACGTTTTCTCATATTGTTATACCTTCTCATTCGTGAGATGAGTGAACATAATAGTTTGGTATCAAACTCGACACTTTGTCCTTCCCAGTACTTTTCTAGATGCCAAGTGACCATAAAATATCGGAGTTTACATCAAACAGAATTAAGCTATTTATTTCATCATGGTAAGTTAATATAAATGTGGTATACATTTATACCAACATATGTACATACATCTACCATAATTATACATAAGCCCATCTATGCAGTATAAATATATACCGTATATATACATATATACAGTATATAATATATATATAAATATATATATATATATATATATATATATATCACTATATATATATATATATATATATATATATATATATATATATATATATATATATATATCACTAACACTCGTGATTTTCATCAATGTAGATATCACCCACAAAGCATTCAATACCGAATTCTACATTAGGAATACATATCCACTGAAATTCATCTTAACAGCTTCTGGTTGGGCAGATTTTCGAACTCATGCCATGCAGCCGAAAGCATGCCTGCGAGGACTCTACCAACTATATTCCCAAGGTACAATTCGGTAGTAAATGTCATTGTGGTTGATATTAACACACATTATATAAATATATATATATATATATATATATATATATATATATATATACATACACACACACGCACACACACACACACATATATATATATATATATATATATATATATATATATATATATACACTGACCAATCAGAGAGGAGGACACTGTGCTATCCGTGTAGAAACCTCAGAATTTTGTTTGTAATCGAGAGATACGTTTGCTTAAAGCAAATGGGTGTTACATACTAATACACACGCAAACAAATCCACTCCATCACCTAAAAACACAACAGACAGCTCACACGTCTCGGACTGCCGACCTAACAGCGCCAGGATTACTTGCTGCTGGGAGGATGGACGCTGGTGAGTGGTACAACAGATGGACATAACACTACCAGGGTCTAAGCAATGTCAGGCAGGGCAGCCGATCGGAACTACAGCCTACACCAAAGCCAAAGCAAAGTCCTTCAAAAATAAGGCAACCGTGCTTACCCCATACAGAATGGGTAAAACACACACACACACACGTGTGCTTGTGATATATGTTCATATATATATAATACTGTATATATATATATATATATATATATATATATATATATATATATATATATATATATATATATATATATATATATATATATATATATATATATACACTAAAGCACTTGTTGCATCAATTGTTTTAATACATTTTTTTTAATTATTTGTATTTATTCTTTTCTTCAAAGCTCAAATTTTTAATTGAAAGAAAATTGGATGCTGTTGTCCATCTTTTCCTTCAAAGCTCTAGGCCTACCTCTAAGATAAGTAAAGATAAAGAAAACTTAAAAATTGTTTGTTTAAAATATTTGCTATCACAAGTGGTTTAGCATTTAATGAAGATTGTTGAAGAGAACGACTTTGCCCTTAGCACACACACACACAATATATATATATATATATATATATATATATATATATATATATATATATATATATATATATATATATAAATTTATATATATATATATATATATATATATATATATATATATATGTGTGTGTGTGTGTGTGTAAATATAAGTATATATATAAATATAAGTATATATATATATATATATATATATATATATATATATATATATATATATATATATATATATATATATATATATAGATAGACCAGCCAGCCGCAACTAGTCCACTGCAGGACAAAGGCTTCAGACGCCTGTTTTTTGTCTTTCTATGCCAGTCTATACCGGCAAATATGTATGTATGTATGTATGTATGCAACTAATACCGTTTTTCATTAGCCAACATTCTCTCTCTCTCTCTCTCTCTCTCTCTCTCTCTCTCTCTCTCTCTCTCTCTCTCTCTCTCTCTCTCTCTCTCTCAAATCCTACAAAACCCCTAAGTGCAAACATGATATTCGGGAGGGCTCCACTTTAATTAGCAATTAAAACAGAATGGAGAGAGAGAGAGAGAGAGAGAGAGAGAGAGAGAGAGAGAGAGAGAGAGAGAGAGAGAGATGGCGGCGCAAAACAAGGTCCACATGTGCGGAGACCATAATGACCTTTTGTATCATCCGTGCTAGCAGCTTTACTGTTTCTCTTTAAAGGGTAAGTATAAACCAAACGATAATTAAAAAGTCTTTCTTTTCTCTTTAGTTCAAGAGGTATGCTTAATTATGTGTAAAAACGTCGTCTCGTTAATATAAATCTCATAATATTAATAATAATGATAATAATAATAATAATAATAATAATAATAATAATAATAATAATAATAATAGTAGTAGTCATCTCATAATTCACATTATTTTTTTTACTCTTATTATTACCAATAACAAATGATACTGATAATGATCATAATATAAAAATAATAATGATCATAATAATACTATAATAATAATAATGATGATAATAAAAATAATAATGAATAATATTACGAATAATAATAATAATAATTATTATTATTATTATTATTATTATTATTATTATTAATTTATGTATAATACGACCTTTCCTCTTATGGAAGTGTCAGTTCATGAAGCCAATTACCCAATTTGAGAGAGTAATCTGTCACCTTACCAAGCTATGAATCAGCAGCTTAGAGGCGATAAGAGTAGTTCCTCTAATAAGAAAAGAGCCAGGTAATTTATTTCTTCCCACCTACAGTATACTGTAAGCAGATTTAAGAGGCCAGAGCGCCCCTAAAGAACCAAATATAGTCATTTCCCTTCAGACATATTTCTCCGCGTTGACAGGGAATTACCTTGCCGGGCTTTGTCGCTTCGCATTTTAACCCAAATGTCATTTCTTTTGCGAGGAAGAAAAATGGCCCTTTTTTCACTTTCTCTTGGCTAAGAGCTGCGGAATTTTTGGGGGGTTATTTCGGTTTTCTAATACATGACCAGTATTTTCAGTTTAAGGAATACTTTGTTAAAGAAAATAAATACTTGAAATAATACTTAAGGACAAAAATATCTAATATCTTTATAGTATTTACTTTTGTTACTGCCGAGAGTAATATTTTACTTTCTTGAAGAAATGTACCGTATATGGACGTAGGCTACTGCAAGAACATGCATTCATAAACACACATATACACGCAAATCTTAATGTGGTGAAAGGTTTTGTGTATCGCCATGATCAGCAACGCTGTACTATAGCCATGACCACACATACTAGGTTGGTTTGCTGTGAGCGATCAGGCAAGTCTCCCACCATTATCAATCCGCACTGGCAAGCGCGGTGATGAAAATGACCAAACACCAGACACGGCTAAGGACGTGTCTGAGGGCTTTATCCTGCAGTGACCTAGAAAAATTTGTATTTGTATATACATACATACATACATTCATACATACATATATATACACATATACATATATGTGTATATATATATATTCATATATATATATATTCATATATATATATATATATATATATATATATATATATATTCATATATATATATATATATATATATATATATATATATATATATATATATATATATATATATTCATATATATATATATATATATATATATATATATATATACATATTTACATACATTTACACACACACATATGTATATATATATATATATATATATATATATATATATATACACACACAATAAAAAAGAAAAAAATACGATAACGGGGAAAAAACAAATGCAGCCGAAGTCTCAAGGAACTCTCGTAAATCCTAACACGACCGCGCAAAGATATTGCCAATGATATAATTAATGTCTCCGTTGCACGAACTGTCCTAACTATTTTCCCGAAGTTAACTTACAACCGGAGCTCTTGCAGGCAAAGCAACAGCCACAACGCACTACTTGACAAACAGCCCCGAGTTTAACCAAGCAAACTATTTCGCAGCTGGTTTATAAGTTTGTTTCAGAATTGAACTTTACATTTTGGGGTTTGAGTTGATTTTCTCTGTTCGCAAATGCTCATTTTAGTGATAAAAACAGTTGTGAAAATAATAATTATAATAATAATAATATTAATAATAAATAATAATAACGGTAGTAACAACGATGATATAAATTATAATATAAATATTAACACTAATATTAATACTAATAAATATAATATTGTAAAAATAATTATATAAATATTAATAACAATAATACTAATAATGATAATATTAATAACAACAAAAACAGCAAATTTAAAGTCCCATGTGAAGTCTCTTCAAGAACAAACGATAACGCGTTTCGCTAGATAAGGATCTACACTCGAGAAATACCTTTCCGGAACACATAAACGCCCCATTTAACACCCCCCCCCCCCCCCTCTCCAACTCAAACGGAATTCCTTCCAATTACAATCACGATAATTACCACGAATCCGCTCGAGAGGAATGAATTTGCCTGCTTGGTGTATAAACGTCATTACCGGAGGTTTCCTATTATGTAGTGTGTAAGGAATGCCGGTGATAAGCATTAAAACTATAGTCTGGTTTTTAAATCATCATCATTATAGGTAAAGTAACAGATATTATTAATTATTATCGCCATTAGTAGCAGTAATGCCAGTAGTAGAGTAGTAGTAGTAGTAGTAGTAGTAAAATTTCGTTCATAGTCTTTCAAAAGTGAAACTAAAACAGACTTATTATACATCGACATTATTTTGAAAGTCCTTAATTACATTATTATTATTAGAAGTAGTAGCAGCAGCGACAGTTATTTGTAGCAAAGTCCAGTTCATATCATTTCAAAACTGAAATTAAAACAGGCCTATTTTGCATTGTCACTATTTTGCAAGAATTAAACAAAGCCTTAATGAACTCAGCTCTTTATCAATTACGCACTATATATCTAATAAAATCATCCTAATTATTCACGGCTGAATTTTTTCATAGAATCGTATTTTCCATTTCTCTCTTCGGAAATCCTTTTAAAGTTCTTGTACTCTCTTCCTCTCGAGCTGACTCGGCACTTCATGTAATTTCATAATAGATAAATATTTCTATTCAGAACTCAACAGGCTTGTATAATCATACAAAACTGGGACACACAGTAAGTTGTTGTTATTATTATCATTAGTTTAAGATATCAAAGCAACCGAAAATTTTCTTCATAAGAAATTCAGATTCGTTCATTAATATCAAGGACAACTCTTATCTAATATAAATATTGTCTAACTTTTTTTTTCTTTTTTTTTGGGGGGGGGGGGAGTTGGCGGCAAAGAGAAGAGCAATAAATTTATCTCGAATTGATGACAGTCCATATCCATCTATCCATATCAGCAACTTTCTATGGTGTTCTAAATAAGGTTTCAGTATAAGGTAGTATATAAGTTCCGGTTTACTAGGTAGTAAGTTACCAGGGTACCAGCCACCAGTTGAGATCCTACCGCTAGAGAATTATTGGGCCCTTTGGCTCGCCAGACAGCACCACATTGGATCCCTCTACCTGGTTATGGGTCATTTTGTCTCTGCCTACACATATACCGAATAGTCTGGCCTATATTTTCCCCATTCTCCTCTATCCTCTTACATTAGACAACATTGAGATTACAAAACAATTCTTCTTAGCTCAAGAGGTTAACCTATTGCAATGTATTTGTTCAGAGGCTGCTTTTCTCTTGGTAGGGGTAGAAGAGACTCTTTAGTTATGGTCAGCAACTCTTAAGGAGAAGGACACTCCAAAATCAAACCATTGTCTTGTAGTATTGGTTAATGCCATAGACATAAATAAGTTACATCGTCTATTGAATGGTATAATGGGAAATGTAAAAGAAAAGAAGCTACCCGATGGATACAGTGACCAGGAACTCGCAAACAATTTTCTAGTATTCTTTAAAAACAAAATTGAAAACATAACCAGGTCATTTGTAAATACTCAACATCAGAACTAATGAGACACCAGGCACACAGACAAAATAAATACGATTTAACAACATAACACAAGATGACATCACCAGAATTATCAAGAGCAAAGAAAACAAACTGCGCGATCGATCCTATACCAATATCTGAAGTAATTGGAGAGAGAGACTTTTCTAGTCTAGCCGAAATAATAATGAGAATAGCAAATGCAAGCATTAATGAATGTAAGTTTCCTAAATCTGAGAAAATGGCTATAGTCACACCTGTTCTGAAAAATGCACTGGACTACCAGGAATTAAGCTCATATAGACCTATTTCAAATCTATCCTTTGTCTCCAAAGTGCTTGAATATGTAATTCTTGAACAACTAGTCAGCCACTTAGAAGTAATAGAAGCTTTGCCTGACAACCAATCTGCTTACAGAAAACTATACTCTACGGAAACAGCCATCTGCTCTGTTGTAAATGATATGCTAGAAATGATGGATGAAAATAAATGTGGTATCTTAATACTGCTCGATCTCAGTGCTGCTTTTGATACAGTGGTGCATGAACTGCTACTAAATGACCTACGGTCCATCGGCGTTGAAGATCAAGCCTTCGAATACCTAAAAGACTATTTGGTTGGTAGAAATTACAGTGTACAAATTGGAAACTCTTAATCATATGAACCCTTAAACAGAGGGGTACCCCAGGGGAGTGTACTTGGCCCAATCTTATTCTGCATCCATACTATTGGTCTATCGAAAATGCTACAAAGGCATGGCGTGAAGTTTAAACTATTTGCATATGACACAATTTTACTTCTCCATAAATGATATACATGACACTACTGAAACTCTAAACCGAATCCTTGATAGTGTTAGAGAATGGATGACATTTAAACACCTAAAATTAAATGAGAACAAAACTGAATTCATGGTGGTGGGTAAGAGAAACAGCGTGAGAAACTTAGGTGATATTCAAATGAACATAATGACTCTGTGCCGATATCTAGTAAAGTTCGAGATCTAGGTGTATTTCTTGACTGTAACCTGTCTCTAAATGCCCAAAAAAAATAATGTAATAAAAACTGCTGGTTATCATCTAAGAAATATTGCGTTTATAAAAAAGCCCCTGAACGAAAATTCTGTAAATAAACTTGTGATAAACTGTGTTATTACCAGGATTGACTACTGCAACTCAATCTTCTACAATTTACCAAAAGTGCAACTTGAGAAATTACAAAACATAATAAACAGAGGAGCAATACTGATAAAATGTGTCCCACCTAGAGAAAGGATCACCCCTATACTAATCGATTTACACTGGCTGCCGATTAAAGCGAGAATTGAATTTAAAATATGTACAATAATCCACCAAGTTATCAGAACCTGGGGTCCAATATACTTAAAAGAATTGCTACACATTGCGCAGCCAACAAATCGTGTCGACACGAGAATAGTTACAGATGGCTTCAAACTGTTGGAACCTAGATATATGTCTACTCTAGGCTCCAGAGCCTTTAAAAATGCGGCTCCGAGACTATATAATAAGCTCCCACGAAACATTCGAATGATTGAAGACATTAAGGCTTTCAAGAGGAAACTGAAGACTTTCTTATTTCATGAGTCTTTTGACAGTGACGATTTAACAGTAAATGAACAATATAAGATATGAAATGTTAAATACTCTGAACAACAAGGTAAAACGACAGTGGAGGTCCTGTAGAGAGTGGGGTACCCCTGCTGTATGGGACCGGAAAAGCAGCCATAAAAAAAAAAAAAAAAAGCCTCTGTACCATGGTCTTCCACAGTCTTGGATTAGAGTTCTCTTTCTTAAGGGTACACTTGGGCACGCTGTTCTATCTTATTTCTCTTTCTATTGTTTTTTTTTTGAAGTTTTTATAGTTCACATATAAAAGATCTAATTTAATATTGTTACTGTTCTTAAAATATTTTATTTTGATTATTATTACTTATCTTGTAATTTATTTATTCCCTTGTTTCATTTCCTCACCGGGCTATTTTTCCCTGTTGAAGCCCTTGGGTTCATAGCATCTTGCTTTCCCAACTAGGGTTATAGCTTAGCTTATAATAATAATAATAATAATAATAATAATAATATCCACTAAATGGGATGTACTTGCACGCGAGATGAGGCAGATAAAAAAGCTATGTATCAATCGGGAGAAAAGTAGAGAAAAAAAGGAAGGAGAAAGAGAGAAAACATTATATCAAGCGTTTGAAAGATGGTTCGTGTGGTATTATCGTTTTTTTTTTTTCTAAGCCAGTTAATGTTCCTCCAACTATCGTGTACATAAACTAAGAAGTTTTTACGGTTAATATTGGGTACATAATATTTCCCCAAGGCTTTTTTAGGGTAGGCGGCTGCCTTTACGTCTTTTTTAACCTTGTTACGACTCACTAGCCTTCTGACTACAGTAATACGGGTTGTGGCAGACTACTGGAAACTTTCCTGACTGGCAATATGTTGGGCGGGAGTTCAAGTTCGCTCAAACTCAATAGATTCTAGTTGTGTATGTAAGGTCACCATCATCATGATCTAGGGATGGAAAGTTTGGGGGAGCTTATAGGTCTACCTGCCGCGTCATCAGCAGTCATTGCCTGGCCCTCCCTGGTCCTAGCTTGATGGAGAAGCGACTTGAGCACTAAATCGTATGTATATATGGTCAGTCTATGACATTCTCCTGTCCCTTGCCTCTTCCATCCAGTCATTCTCAGTTTGAAATTGAACCCAGCTCTTTACACCAGAGCCGAGTGATATATTATCATTCTAAAAATAATTACTATCATAATCATAAGATACCCTGATTTATTAAAGATAAAAACATGCCAAGCTGAGGATTAGTGTGCTAGGCAAATAGTCGGAATGGCGCCCGAAAGCAAATGAAGCGAGAAGCGATTATTACTAAGCTTTTCAATCAAAGGGACAAATATACCTGACAGTATTACTGACGTTGACGTGAATTAACTCCGATGCAGGCTGTGATACCAAGTGATACTACTTGAAATCGCAATGAAACAAACTCGCTTGCGTCGTAATATATGATTATGATTTTTTTTTATATATATACCTAAAGCAATTCAATTGTTATTTTTTTCTCTGATTCCGCCTTTTTCATTTAAGCTTTCTATTCCGTGAAAAGTACTTTTAGAAGTTCACAACCATTTTAGGCTTATTCCAATGAATGTCTTCTAGTTTGTTTAAAAACAAGGGCAACAACAGCAATTATAATAATAATTACAATAAGTAAAAAAATGAACTAGTCATGAATAGAATATCACTGGACACTTGTGAAATGGGCCTCTGACGGGAACGACTTTCAGCTGCTACCGAGGTTCTGAGGAAAGTTCAAAAGAGTCTGAACTAGAGGGGGTCTTCCCTATACAAACAGAGCCCGTGTTTTGCACATTGATACACTAGCCCTAGAGCAGCGCAGAGTATCTTTGGTAATCATATCGTACTGCATTGACTGTTCTAATCTTAAACAAGAAAGTCCTTGGAGACCACACAACACCACAAAAATAAGTTTTTATTTCGTCAAAACTCCTTATCTATGAATCTGCTTTATTGATTTATTTATTGTTAATTTATTCTCATTTATTTATTTCCTTATTTCCTTTCCTCACTGGGCTATTTTTCCCTATTGGAGCCCTTGGGCTTATAGCATCTTACTTTTCCAACTAGGGTTGTAGCTTGGCTGATAATAATAATAATAATAATAATAATAATAATAATAATAGAAAGAAATCTCCCTAAGATTACTTGGCTCTACCAAAATTCATCTTGAAAAAAATATGGAAATATAGGAAAATGGAAGAAAAAAAAAAAAGAATTCTAAAGGCATGTAATCAAGGGAAAGGAGTCACCAACTAGAGTTAATCTGAGAAGTAATGATCTCCACAAAATAAATATGTAAACATTGATCTGAGAGCTTGGAAGATGAACGACACTTTTTTTTCCCGAGTCAACAGAACAATAGTAAAAAAAATCTATATAGGGGACAGTAATGGCATCTTGAGAGAGAGAGAGAGAGAGAGAGAGAGAGAGAGAGAGAGAGAGAGAGAGAGAGAGAGAGAGAGAGAGATTACACAAAATCCCTTTCGTTCAATCATACCGTGATGAGGAAAACAAGGGAGCCATCTTTAATTATGAAAGCAATGATGGATATAGTTGGATGTGATCAACGAAATGCTCCGGAATTTTGGAGGAAATATGAAAAATAGGACTAACATTGGAAAAATAAAAAAATAGGATTTACATTATTAATACAAAAAATGTGATTTACATTAGAAATATAAAAAAAAATTATTTATATTATTAATATAAAAATGTGATTTATATTATTAATATAAAAATGTGATTTACATTAGAAATATAAAAAATGTGATTTACATTAATATAAAAACATGTGATTTACATTACCAATATAAAAAAATGAGATTTACATTAGAAATATAAAAAATGTGATTTACATTATTAATATAAAAAATGTTTCCAATAGAAATATTAAAAATTATTTACATTAGAAACATGAAAAATGTGATTTACATTATTAATATAAAATATGTGATTTACATTATCAATATAAAAAATGAGATTTATATAAGAAATATAAAAAATGTGATTTACATAAGAAATATAAAAAATGTGATTTACATAAGAAATATAAAAATGTGATTTGCATTAGAAATATAAAATTAGGATTTAAATTAGAAACATAAAAAATGGGGTTTACATTATCCAGAGAAAACACCATTTTTATCTTCCAAAAGTAAACATTCTAAACTGCGTGATATCTACCATGTCTAGTTTGCAGAAACATGAGCATCTAAAATATAAATAACTGAGTTTATAATCCTTCTCCGTTCAAGATACTTCAAGATTTAATGGGTGGGAAAAGTGGAATACTTAAAATCTGCACTTGAATAAAATAACAAATCTCCCATCGGACACTTTCAGAAAATCCCCATCAAACAGCAAGAGTATGGCGCTCTCTCTCTCTCTCTCTCTCTCTCTCTCTCTCTCTCTCTCTCTCTCTCTCTCTCTCTCTCTCTCTCTCTCTCATATATATATATAACGGATTTTGAGCGAAGCGAAAAATCTATTTTTGGGTGAGATGGCCATGTCGTCCTGATGGAAGTTCCTATAGGGTAGCTTCCTAGGGTATATTACAACTACGGCGATATTCCCAGTGAATTTACCTTAAGGTACCAGAATTCTAACTCCTGGAGCGAGTATCCCTCGTGAAAGGGATATCGCGACATATCAGAGGACGTATTCTAGACACGTCACATGGCAATCTACAACCTGGACAGAGATTTCGTCTCGTAGGAGGTGATTGACGAGATACGAATTCGGGAAAGAAAAAGGGGAGCCGCTCCCAAGGCTTCCCTATCCCCCGATTCGTATGCGTGCCTGGCGCCAATCCTGGCGCCATCTGTATTCCTTGTAGCGTACACGAGGTGCTACAGATACTGTATGTAGGGAGGGGTCCTACAGCCCTTTCTTAGAAAGGCAAGGGCGGGTCCATCAGGACGACATGGCCATCTCACCCAAAAATAGATTTTTCGCTTCGCTCAAAATCAGTTTTTTGGGCTCAAGCCATGTCGTCCTGATGGAAGTGTACCAGAGCATTACTGTATCTGTGGATTCTCAGAACGTGCCGTACTCCCCGGAGGTAATTTTTTCCCGGTCGACTAGACCTAGAGACCTAAGATGTTACCGTTATACATCTTTTCAACTAACTATAAACTATGTTAGAGCTTCCTGCCCCCTACAGGGAAGAGTCCTACTAGACTCTGGAAAGTCTCGAAGAGTACATATATCTATGTATGAATACCAGGCAAGCTAATATAGTGGTCTCGCCCTATATTAAGTAAAGCATAGTTTGTATAGAACCACTGCGTCAATATATATTGACCAGTAATCCGCACAATACTTGTATTGGACAAAGGTTTATATCCGCATAGGAAGAAACTAATAAAACCGCCCTCGTCCCTTTATGGGATGGAGTCCTCCCATTAGGGGACTACCTAAACCAATGCAACATAGCTTGCATAACAGAACAATTCTATCAGAATTATCCCAGATAAGATACATAGAATTAAAATGCTCAATTATACCAATAAATTGACACAGGTGAAAGAGACGCAAGGTTCTCAAGAACAAGTTTATTGACAGATAATAAACAGACAGGTTAACAACAAATATATATATATATATAAAAGAGGATAACCCAAAACTTTAAGCATAAGTATGATAGTAAACAGAACTTGTTTATCTGAAAGAAAAACCATTAAACACCACTTTGGAGGTACTGAAGGTCTGAGCCTAGCGCAGGCTTTCGGAACTTTATTAAAGATCTCGTTACCTAGGTCGATCTGGAAGGCAAATAAAATGGGTCTCATCAAAGCAGATTTACACACTGAAATCGTGTTAGCTGCCAACCCTTGGCCATGGAGGTGGATGAAGAAAGATAAGCAGAAGTCTGTTGAGATCTCCTGCGGATTCTTTGCCTTTACAAAGGCCACCCATTTTCTCCAAGATGACTCATATTGCCTTCTAGTCGATTTGCACTTATATTCCTCTAGGAAGTCTATGCTGGCTTTCGAAATCCCGAAACGCTTTCTCACCTCAAGGGCGAGAAAATCATGAGCTGCAGGGTCCGGGTTTTCTGTAATGAAGCGCAGACAGTCGACTTCTGGACTCGCTGGGTCAGAACTGGATGTGGTAGCGGCACGAACTTCATCTGTAGTTCCAACGCCAAGGGGAACCACATACTGTTCGGCCACTTGTGGGCCACTATTGCCGCTACCCCCTTGAAGGATCTCAGTTTGTTGAGGACCCTCAACAGAAGGTTGTGAGGAGGGAACAGATAAATCCTGGACCATCTGTTCCAGTCGAGGGACATTGCGTCCACTGCTTCCGCTAAGGGGTCCTCGTACGGGGACACGTACAGGGGCAACTTCTTGTTGTCTTTCGTCGCAAAGAGGTCTATTTGCAGTTCTGGGACTTGATTCAGAATGAAGGAAAATGATCCTGCGTCTAAGGACCATTCCGACTCTATCGGTGTGAACCTGGATAGAGCGTCCGCTGTCACATTGCGGACTCCTTGAAGGTGAACTGCCGACAGGTACCACTTCTTCTTTTCCGCCAATCGGAAAATGGCTAACATCACTTGGTTGAGAGGTGGTGACCTCGACCCTTGTCGATTCAAGCATCTCACAACCACCTCGCTTTCCATCACCAATCTTATGTGGATCGAGTGACGCGGGGAGACTTTCTTTAAGGTAAGGAGCACTGCCATAGCTTCTAGAAAGTTTATATGAAAGGTCCTGAATAGCTTGGACCAAGTCCCCTGGACTTTTTTCCGATGAGAGTGACCTCCCCATCCCTCCTTCGAGGCGTCTGAGTGAATCGTCATCGACGGGGGAGGTGGCTGAAGAAGAACCGACTTCTTTAGATGTCTGGCTTGGGACCAAGGTCTGAGAAGAGTACGTAGCCGAGGCGGCACTGGTCTTCTCAGGTCTCTTCGCGCGTTTGATGCATACCTTCTCCAAACTCCGGTTGCATCCTTTAGCTGTGCTCTTAGCACTGGGTCTGTCACTGAAGCAAACTGGAGAGAGCCTAGTACCCTCTCCTGTTCGCGTCTTGATATCCTTTCGGAATCTAGAAGTCTCTTGACAGAGCCCGCTATCTCCTTCCTTTTCTTCGTCGGGATGGAGAAACTGTGTGACAAAAGGTCCCAGTGGATTCCCAGCCACTGGAACTTTTGGGATGGAGAAAGTCGAGACTTTTTTCTGTTGATCTTGAAGCCTAGGTACTCTAGGAACTGGATCACCTGACTGGAAGCTTGCAAGCATTCGGTCTCGGATGCTGCCCACACCAGCCAGTCGTCCAGGTAGGCTACTACCTGAATTCCCTTTAGGCGTAATTGTTTGAGAGCTGCGCTCGCAAGCTTCGTGAAAATCCTTGGGGCTATGTTTAGCCCGAATGGCATGGCTCTGAAGGCGTACAGTCTCCGTTGTAGCCTGAACCCTAGGTAGGGGGAGAGTCGACGGCTGATTGGAATGTGCCAATAGGCGTCTGACAAGTCTATAGAGACTGAGTATGCCCTCTTGGGTAGTAAGGTCCTTATGTGTTGCAGTGTTAGCATCTTGAATTTGCAATTCACTATGAACTTGTTGAGTGGCGACAAGTCCAGAATGACTCTGAGCTTTTCCGAGTCTTTCTTGGGAACACAAAACAGCCTCCCTTGGAATTTGATGGACTTCACCTTTCGGATCACCTTTTTCTCCAACAGTTCTTGAACGTACTCCTCCAAAACGGGGGTGGAGTGTTGGAAAAACCGAAGGCACGGGGGTGGAGTGCTGTACCAGCTCCAACCCAGTCCATTCTTGAGTAGGCTTTGGGCCCAGGGATCGAAGGTCCAGCGATCCCAGAATTTCATCAGTCTCCCTCCTACCGGTATCGTTTCACTTGGACTGCCGTCCTGAGGTCTTGCCTCCCTGACCACGACCACCTCTGAATCCCCTTCCCCTTGAGGGGCGCCTAGACGAGCCTCTGGCTGCTCCTCTAGGTTTTGCACGAAAGGAAGAAGACTGTCCTTCGAACGTTGGGGTGAATGTGGTTGACTGACCTGGCACAGCCTGGGGTACCCACTGAAAAGTAGTCGGGGTTTGTGCCACCATCTGGGGCACTGGAGGCAAAGGCAATTGCAGTTGCTGTTGCTGTCTATAAGGCTTGGCTGGCCGAGACGGTAGCCTAGTCCTCATATTCTTCCTCTTTGGTTGAGGACCCTCATCCGGGGAAGATTTTCTTTTGATAGCCAGGCCCCACTTCTGGAGAAGGTTTCTATTCTCCACGGCAGCCTTATCAACCTCCTCTTTGACCACATCGGTAGGGAAAAGGTCTTTTCCCCAAATGTTGGAGGAGATTAACTTCCTTGGCTCGTGTCTCACCGAAGCCCCGGTGAACACGAACTCCCTGCAAGCTCTCCTTGCCTTGACGAAGCCATAAAGGTCCTTCGTCACTGTGGCTAGGAGAGACTTAGCCACTACCATGAACATTTCATGGACCTTAGGGTCACTTGCCATCGTCTCAAGAGTAGTCTGATGAGACATTGAGGCAGCCAGTCTTTCTTTTGTCTCGAACTCTCTTCGTAAAAGAGATTCGGACAGCTTGGGGAGGTCCTCGCCGAATTGCCGTCCGGCAATATCAGCCTCCAACTTTCCCACTGAGAATGTCAGATGGACATCCTTCCAGTCTTTGTGGTCCATAGGCAGGGCCAGCGACAAGGGTTTACACTCCTCCAGGGAGGGGCAAGGCTTGCCGGCCTCGACTGCCTTTAGGACAGCCGCAAACCCTTTCTGTAAAAAGGGGAAGGCTCTATCAGGAGAGGACACAAAAGAAGGGAGCTTCTTGCTCAATGCAGCTACCTTCGAATTAGAGAAGCCCCTCTCTTTCATCGAGGATGAAAGTAGGGCTTGAGCCTTAGCGTGGTCCATAATAATGACCTCCTTCGGCTCTGTCTCCTCCCTTGAAGCTGGTTCTTTTCTCAGCCGGACATAGCAGTCCGGATATGATGCCTTGCTGGGCCAGAATTCTACCTCCTCTAGGGGAACTGAACCCAGCTTATCCGAGATGACGATCTTTCCAGTCGTCATCGGCATGTGCTCAGCATACCTCCATGGGTTAGCATCTGAGCATATGGGAAGGTCTTTCACATTGAGCCTTTTCTGGGGCCCATGTGATTCTGCCAGGGACTGCATACGCAGTTCCATTGCAGCCGCCTTCTCCTGATTCTCCTTCTGCATTTGTTGGATCATTCCAACAATCGAAGAGAGGGCCTGTCCCAGTTCTACTGGGAGACCGGCCGATGTTGAGGGGATAGGCTCCGGCATCTGAACCGGAGTAGCCGACACCTCGTCGACCTCATCCTCTACGACATCCGGGGTTTGAACTTGATCCTGACCTTCTGCCAGGAGGTCTTCTTCCAAACGTTCGTCCAGGTCAGACATCCTGTCATCCAACTGGATGTCTTGCATCGCGACTGCGACTTCCACGTCCACCTGGACTTGATCTTGAGGGATCTCCTCTTGAGGCTGGGGAATCACCGCCTCAGCTGATGCCTGGGGAAAAAGATACGCCCTCATCTTCTCACTTGGAAGATAAGGGCCAGAGGTGTTCTTCTTGAAGCCCCTTACCCAAGTACGAAGCTTTTCCCTTGCTATATCCCTTGATTCCGCCGTTCTAGGGGAATCAAAAGCCTCAGTAATCAGGTTAGTGCATACAGTACATACCTGAGGGTCCCAATACTGGAGATCATCCTTGGAGACAGCGCATGCTGCGTGTCTCCTACAACACTCATGTCCGCAGAGGTTCTTGCTGCGGACATTGCAGAAAACATTTCCGCACTTCGGAGGGTCCTCCTGTAAAGAGAAGAAATTTCCATGAGTATCAAGTGAACTATGTATCACTGGATATGCATAGTATAGCATAACAATTCATAAAGGAAAGACACACACTTGTGTTTCCCTCACAACCCATTGTTGCAGCCTTCCAGATAATAAAATCAAAATGGTTTATCTCTTCTAGAGTAACCAATGCAAGGTTTCCAGAGGAAACAGGTGGAGCTCACACCTAAGCAATGATTTTAAAATCCTGGATAATAGACAGGGAAGAACTCTGCTTCCTATCTGAGGGCAACAGCAAAGGGCTGTGCAAGAAAACACAATAGTGTTAGAAGATACAGTGCTGTACCTAAACCTTTACTATAGTTTTCTTCTTACTGTATATGCTATACAGAAGAATACTAGTACAGTATAGGAGGATGTGTGCCGGCCTGCCTTTGCCGGCCGGCACACACCACAACTAGCTTTAAAGTATACTACTTAACAGCTATAGGGCAGCAGCACTCTGGTTCAAATGCCTGTGCTGCCGACCGGTAACAGCCAGTGTTGGTCAGCAATGGCTGCCGGCCAGCAACTACACAAGGTAGTACCCAACTGCCGGCCACACTCTTGGTGACCGGCAGACAAGGACTGACATAAGCCGGCCGGCAAAGGTACAAGACCGATGCCAGCCGGCAGCAAAAGAACCAGAAGACTACACCTGCCCGGCTGCCGGCCTCATAGGCCGGCAGCCGGGACAGGTACAGCACTAGAAGAAAATAGAATGGATGCCGGGATAAGAGTGTACACAACCCCCAAGCCCGGCAACCGAAAGAGTGCATATAAGGAAGGGGAGAAACTAATTCAGGCTTCCTTGACCAATGCCGTCCGGCTCTGCCGGCAGGCATGGATGAGGGACCAAGAGAGGTCCGGGCAGCACTCGAAAACATAAGACCCTTGCCGGCCAGCAGCTCTGCCGGCCGGCAATGGGCTGAGTCAATTCCACATCCCAACCTATACTAGGTCCAGAAGTAGAACGACGTACAGTACAGTAAGACCCCTGCCGGCCAGCTCTGCCGGCCGGCAAGGTACAGTACAGTAATGGCTAGGCCATTACGGAGATAGAGGGGGAAGGGACAAGAGGGTCCTGCCAACCTTGCTTTAGTGACAGATCACCCGCAGCCAAGAAACTTATCTTAGCCTAAGGGAGATCTAAGGGGAAAGGCCAGCAATACTTGCCAGCTTCCAGAGCACCAAAGCAAGGAAGGCGTTGCTACTCCCAAGGGAAGAACTTATCCTCCCCCGAGAACAGCAACAGGACTTAGTCTGGTCGATCACAAAAGAAGGAATCATAACTACAGAAACCTTCGGTAGTGACCTAAGGGAGCTAAGCTCCCTTTGTATGTGTTAGGTCAGCGAGGGGGCTCTGCCCCAAGCCAGACAACACAGACTCAGACTAAAAACTCTGTTGTTCTGTCCCTCTTGAACCATAACTACAGGAACAGGAAGGTACAGTAACACCCTAGTATAGTTTTATCGAAAATAAATTCGGAAAAAACCACTTAGGGATAAGCCCAAGGCTTAAACAGAGGGAAAGGGATTGCATACCTTCTCCGAAGAAAAGAAAGCAACCGGGGAGTATGATAAAGTATACTAAGGCTCCATAAGCAATTAGCCTAGGCACCAAGAGAATCGATTACCTAATTCACCGAAACTCACACGTATACAATCTTGGAAATATTCCACACAGTCTAAAATGTATAAAATATAGCCTAAAGCTTCAATAAAATTTTAATTACACTCGGAAAAACCAAAATCATGCATGAAGTACTAGGACCAAACGACTAGGCTACATGGCCTAGCGTAGGCCAGAATGGCGAATACTTCGCCAAATAATACTAAGCACGAAAGGAAATCCTATGTAAAGCTAAATAGCTAAAATTTATTAAAGCAAAACAACCAGGAATGTCGCTCTGACTAACTAATTTATACCTAGCGAGCGACAGTGTCCAGGACACCTCTGGTAGGCTACGGCTCTTGTATCAAAGATTAATCCTATTAATCACTCAAAATTTTACCAAGAGCCTACATTTATACATAACAGACACTATACTCAACTTATCAGAGGCCAACGAAGACGGAGAAGCCATGAAAAGCCGAATAAATCCAAGATTTGCGAGAAAAACAGGAAAAAAAACACCGAGTTGTTAAGCTACGCAAAAAGGAATACAGATGGCGCCAGGATTGGCGCCAGGCACGCATACGAATCGGGGGATAGGGAAGCCTTGGGAGCGGCTCCCCTTTTTCTTTCCCGAATTCGTATCTCGTCAATCACCTCCTACGAGACGAAATCTCTGTCCAGGTTGTAGATTGCCATGTGACGTGTCTAGAATACGTCCTCTGATATGTCGCGATATCCCTTTCACGAGGGATACTCGCTCCAGGAGTTAGAATTCTGGTACCTTAAGGTAAATTCTCTGGGAATATCGCCGTAGTTGTAATATACCCTAGGAAGCTACCCTATAGGAACTTCCATCAGGACGACATGGCTTGAGCCCAAAAATACACATACACACACACACACACATATATATATATATATATATATATATATATATATATATATATATATATTCCAATAATGCTCAACGGTATGAATTTTCGGTCTCTCCCTGTCACTTGGGTAGAGGGAAAGGGAGTAGTCATACCCTGGTGAGAGGGAATACCCCGAGAGATAGACTCGGAAACTACAACCTCTCGCAAATTACCCAAACAGCCGTGTTGTAGTTAGGAATGAGGGAGGGATGGCAAGGGTTGAATGTGAATAAGTGTGTATATATCTATCTATATATTTAGCTCAATTTTGACGGATCACGTATACGAGTGAAAGAAGAAAAGAGAAGATAATTTGTTTAAAACAGACTTCAAGCTAAAATGGATGAAAAAAACAAATGGAAGAGGTTAAGCGAGTTTAATAACTATTAAACCATGAATAAGAGAATTATTAATTAAAAGGGACCACTGATAAAGAATAGGAAAGAAAACAGAATAATTAGAAAGCAAAATAAAATTAGATAAAAGGCAGATGTTGCGCTGTAACAAATGCATTCAAAATTGGTTAAAATTATAAAAATTGCATTCAAGGGAAAATTAATAAGACATTGCGAAGACAGATATTAGGACCTCCCGAAAATAAACATGAAAGATTGTAAAAAAATTTAAATTTTGGTAATTGAGCCTTAGGCCTGAATGTCTTCGAAACATCAGAACAAATTGCCCTATAATTAATTAAGATAAGAAACTTACAAGAACTTTGTTCTGTAGACATTCCAATAATGATAAAAAAACAAGAAACTGAACGGGGGTTAGTCTTAAAAACTATGAAGTAGGGAATAAGCAAGTGAACGAAATTCCGTATAACTTGAAGAAAAGTATGTACGGGATAGGTATTTGCTGTTGCTGAACGTTAAATGCAGATTTTACATGTCATTATATTAAGTCAATAGGGAAATCTGGAATTATAAACTTAATAGCTATTCTATTATCACACAGAGGAGGAGGTCGGTTTTGGAGTAGAGGAACCATTCGCGAGAAGAATAGAAGATTGATGCAATTTATCTTTTGAGTAATATTCATAACTAAAGGATTTTCTTAGAGACTTTTATGAAAATGAGGATAAGAAATAACATTATGAATTTGATGAGAAGAAAGGAATGTCATCAAGTACGTTTCTGGAATCCCAACCATTATGAATTTCAACTTTATACGTTTAAACTTGCCTCATACATCGATATTATAAAAAAATATATCTACTAAAATACCAACAAACAAAAGTATAAAGTACCACGAATAAAAGGTTACCATAAAACCGTAATACCATACATGTACCTACTTCGCACCCACCAACAAAAGCCTGGGATTAAACAAACACTTAAACAGCAATATTATTTTGTACGGATTAATAAACAGACTAACAGAGAATTAGATGACGAGATAAGGTGAAGGAGGATCTAGAGAAGAGCTTTGGTGGAAGAGGATGCCTTTGATAGAGGGCATTGGAGAAGGCACATCAGGCAACCGACCCCTTAATGAAGGGGTAACGGTAAGAAAGAAAAAGAAGAGTAAACAGAATAACAAACACACACAGAACGTGTATCAGCCAAGACGCGAGAGTGACAAGACGAGATTACTTCCACGAACCTAATTAACATGAAGTCATATAAAAATCCTGTCAGATAGTACGATACGTGTGATGGATTACAATTAGCTTGTTCCTGTGTCAAGAGGAAGTTTCCCGTCAGTCATCACTTGGATGTAAGAAGCTGCTTAACACGTTCTTAGAAGACATGGTCGATGAGAGAGAGAGAGAGAGAGAGAGAGAGAGAGAGAGAGAGAGAGAGAGAGAGAGAGAGAGAGAGAGAATGTGTAATCATTTTACCCCATCTACAAATGAACGGTTTTCGTGGAATCTTCCCGTACTTTTATATTAAAGGAGAAACCGGAAAATGCGAATAATGGCATTACGAATATGATTATTAAGTAAGTCCTTTCACCTACATCAATGTCAGGGAGTTCTCTTCCTCTCGAAAAAATATATGATATTAAAAAATCGAAATAAAGATATCAGCCTGGTAGAAATGTTTACAAACGCGTTCTTAACCTTTTCTAAAATTCAACGTATCAGAGTAGAATAGTTATTCCATCTGACACGTGTTTTCATCATTAAACAATTCTATTTTAATTTCACATTAAACAATTTTATTTTAATTTCACATTAAACAATTTTATTTTAATTTCACATTAAACAATTTTATTTTAATTTCTCATTAAACAATTTTATTTTAATTTCTCATTAAACAATTCTATTTTAATTTCACATTAAACAATTCCAGACTTTTCACAAAAGAAAAAGACTGCAATAATATACCATATTAAGGAAAATTAACTATTTGCTATGCTCAGTCTCATTCTTTATACACACAAGAAAAACAAATAGAAAAACGAGGAGGCAAAATACTCTATCATCATTCACTAACGACAATGAAGTATAGTCGAAAGAGAACATCAGATTACCCCAACAGCGACTACTGCCACGGTACTGCACGATAATATTTTCAAGAGTTTGTGTGTTACTTAGGCCCCTTCCCTTCCCTCTACCCCTATTATACCGTCTGAATTATCCACGAAGATGAGATTGAGAGATCGTGTCTCCCAACTTTGGATTTCCTCGTCCTAAAATGAAAGATGGAGGAGTTGTAAGCGACTTCTGCTGGTTGTTTCGCCTCTGCTCTGTCCCCCTTTTAGAACAGCGTCCTTTTTCCCCATTGTCTCTACACTTTCATCTTCCGATTTTCAGAAGGGATATAGCCAGGGACCCGGTGGTTTTCACAATGGAATGTCAAGGGCTTGATGGTGTGACAGACAGTGAATAAGAGTGGAGACTGGTGTTTTCGCTTATAGACGACGCAGAGAAAGACATTCGTGTTCTTTGATTTGCCTCGTCAGTCAAATTTACCCTCGAGAAACTAAAGGAAATTAAATAGATGTGAAAAGCAAATAATGGGAGGATAAAAATTAATGAAAACTACAAAATTCAACGCATTACCATTTGATATTCGAAAGAAATAAAAATAGAAACATAAGCTTCTCGCTAAGTGCAAATGCGAACATCTCGTCGACAGCCAAGGACAGAGACCCATAGCAATGGCCGAACTACCCTTCCGCTAATCATTAATGATGAGCAAAGTAAAGAGGACAGTGCTTCTTGCTACCAGGTGTGATTTCATCTAATATTGACGCCTTAAGCCTGGCAAAATCGACTTCTGATCCTGGACGAAAGTTTCGGCATCACGGATAAACTTTAGATGACTCTCTCTCTCTCTCTCTCTCTCTCTCTCTCTCTCTCTCTCTCTCTCTCTCTCTCTCTCTCTCTCTCTCTCTGTCATTTGATGATTTTGGTGTTTATCTGCATACATACTTATAAGACCATCCTCAAGTATGCATTGCCGGTATAAGCCAATGTTTAGTTGCAATTTGGGGGAGGAGGCGTTCTGAATGCTTTGATAATGTGGATTTCACAATAAACAAATTATGTAGTGTAATACAAAAAATACCTAAAGATGTATACGACAAACTGATCTCGTAGGTCCTGTAGTGAGTACGGTTGACAGGACCAGGAAAGCAGTCCTTAAAGTAAAGTATCACCACTCAATGAACACTAAATGTTTTAATGTTTTCTCTAGTATACATGGAAACATTTTATCAACTACTAAAACAAAGAATGCTTATTAAAGTTGAAACGGATATGTTTCTCATGATGTCGCACTAAAGCAAAGAGAACAATTCATAAGTAAACAAGAAGCTAAGTAAAATAAAACTTTAAGGCATGCAATTTTTCGTCAGACATACAATGGTAAAGAAATTCACTGAAAAGAAGAAATAACAAGAAAGAAATAAAAAGGACCGAAGGAAAGAAAGGCAATTAGCGAAACCACAAGAACGACTTCCTTTTTCATCCGCCTCATGTATCCCTTTCAACTGGTTGCTGGACCAAATCCACGGCATTAGATAAGATAGTCTTCGTGTTTGCACCTTTACACTGACTCGCCTTTAAGAATGCGCTATTCTCTGTCTTTGCATGAACGTTGCACTTTATAGAGCATTAATGTTCATGATCAGAATGCAACAACCATGGAAAAAAATTTCAGCATGAATGTTGGATAATTATTGATGTTTATCAACAAAGTGTGGCGAGTTGAAGTTTTTTGTATACAATTCATATTCTAATGAAAAAAAAATGAGATGTAATTTTCTTCGCAAAGAGAATTTGATGTTCATCTAAGAAAAAGCTTGTGAGAAAGATAAAATGGTTGGAGAAATTTAAGAAAAATATAACTAAACAGCTCCAAAATATGGTACAAAACGCAGGTTACCCACATTGGTTTCCTTTCCATTTTTTCTTTCTTTTAATGGCATACATGAAATCTACATGAAAGAATGTAACTAAAGAATATCTCTTCTCAACATTCAAATATACATTGAATGAACGCTGCCTATTTGTTTTTGCTTTTTTGTACATTCATGAATGTCGAATTTCCATGTACTATAATTAAACTCATAGCTCACTATAAAGTGAGAAGTTGCATTCATTAAGAAGAAAAATACAAAAATAGCTATAGTAGCTCGTTGGCGTTTGACTCCGATAACTTCAAACCCAATACCATTTCGGAATCAGATAAAACAATAATCGGTTTGAAATGTCAATACATGTGAAAGAAACAAAGGAACACCCACACTTGAACTCGTTGTTTGATATTCAACAAAAGACTAACGCTGATATTTTGACCTACACTTGCCTCAGGTCAAGCTCGTCCACATCACATCTATTTTTATCTATCTTTGGCTAATGACTATTTCGAAAAAAATAATCGCTTTATGAATTATGTCATTTACATCAACACTACCTTATTCAAAGGTTTAAAGGCCACTCATAAATAGCAGAGGTAAGGGGGCAGTGACACTGCCCTAGCTAGCGGGACAATGCCCAAGAGACTGACCATGTATACATATGATCGGTGCCCAAGGCCCTCTTTACACAAGCCAGGATCACGGAAGACCAGGTAATGGCTGCTAATGGCTAAGCAGGTAGATCTATAGGCTCTGCAAAGTCCCCCAGCCTTAGCTCACAAGGATGGTGAGGTTGCAGACACTATAAGAAACTATCGTGTTTAAGCGTGACTCGAACCCCAGTCCCGCTGATCGGCAGTCAGAGACGTTTTCAGTAGGCCACCAAAACTTATTACTATTATTTTTTTCAAATGGTACGCAAAAGAAAGTATGAACAATAATGTGTTTGGTAACTCCAGAATAGAACGTTACCTTGTAATAGAAAAAAAAAATAGAGAGAATATATAACAATTAGTCCTGAAAGAAAAAACGAGTGAAAAAGATTATTAGTTACTCAAAATTCTTGAAAATTTACAAATAGCAAACACTTAAACTTCTACAAGTTTAATAAGGAAAACTATTTTTCGTTGTGCAATAACGTACAACATACAGCATTAAGTTTCCCGGGAATGACCTTTTTTTCAAAAGAATCAGCAACCACTGCAAACAACAACGAAACATTCTTTCCAGGCAGAAACAACAGACAACGACGTCTTTCAATCCCTTCCCAATCGAAGCATAAAGAATTGACATAATTTGCACCTGAATACGAGAGCGGCCCGTTGAAGCGCACGCTTGAAGCAAATTAATCAAGGCGGCGAATTGTAATTTCAGGCTGCTCCCACACGCCAAGCACTCGAAACACGAGCTGTTCCGTCAGGGCTCTTAAATCTTCCTTGAGGCGTACCACCAGGGGAGGGAGAATAGAGGGGAGGATTGAAAGGGGGAAGCGAAGAAGAAGGGGATGGACAGAGGGAATATTTGGTTTCGAAGAAAATCCATCCAAAATCAAATCCAGTAAGAAGAGAGCTTCCTAACAGTCTTAGCAAAAGATTTAAGAGTTATCGGGTTACCCCGTAATCCCCTAAGGAAAGTTACTAAGGAACTAGATAGTAGGGGCCTTTCGCTGAAAAAATAAAAGCATAGACGACGAAATACAGACAATTGTGTACTGAACATTGCCATTATTTACCGTTTACTTTTTCATTTACTTTATTTCACCTACATGAAATTGACAATCAGATGAACTTAAAAGTATAAACACTATATGATCATTGAAAAACATACTGTGATAATATACAAAATACACTATATTGGGTTTGTTATATTACCTGAAGATAATATATTCACCTTATTGACAAATGATGAGACAAGACCTTATTACCTATGATAAACCTTTGATAATTATTTCATAGTCAACAAAAACAGACGAAAATATCCGAAGATAAGTTCAGGAACAATAAATCCAAAGCAGAACTTTCAATTGTACAGAAGTTCTAGCGGACATTTTGGTTGATATACTACTGTATGGCAGGTCCTGTATATCCAGAGCCGTACAATTGCAAGCTCTAAAGACACAGCAATCGTTTACTAAATTTGATTACCCAAAAACCAAAATATAATTCGATACGAAAGTTAAAACACAAAATAAAAGAACATTAATAGCTAAAAATCTAAAAACAAAATGACTATACTATACAGTACACTTCTATTTACTTGGATATACATCCAAGCAAACAAAGGCGGTCCAGGTGCGTAATGAGATGGAGCTGCTGATAAATGTAGCGTGAAATTATCCACCAGCTAGCGACAGGAACAATAAATTACTACAACGTTTGCTGAGATCAGTTGATAGCAAGGCTCTTCCTGTTTCAGCAGGAAGCTTCTCGTCACTTCTGTCAATGTTTGGGTAAATTGCAATGCTAATATATTTATGTATTTATGTCTGTATTTCGTCTAGATTTATTTCAAATCAAACGACCTTGCGGAGTTGCTCCATACATCATTTCCCTTTTTCCTCCCGGCCTGCTGTCATCTTAAGACATCGTACATTCCAGCAATTTGTAATATATATGAATGTGCATAAGTATGTATGTATGCACTTAAGTACGTATGTATGTACTTCAAAGACTTTATGAATTCAAAGTTTCCTTTATATGATTAGGTATATTCAATTTTAGTTCAGAAATTAAATAATTCTAAGATCCATTTTCTTGGTTAAATAGT
>NC_090746.1:18710970-18720970 GCF_036898095.1 Palaemon carinicauda
TCTAGTTATGGGATCTGTCTCGCCACTTGACTTCGCCACTGGACTAAACAAGTAGGTTTACCAGAGCGGGAAATTAAAACACTTTACAGGGTAATCAAGAAGTTTTTATCTGAGCTCATTATACAATATAATTTGTAGTGATTTTTCTTGACCATATTCACTTTGAAGGTTATACTTCCAATATGAATATATGTACTCATATATTGTATAAAGTATAAACATATATATGTAGTTCCTTCATTAATGGGGCAGTCGCTTCCTCTAAGGATGGCCCGAGAAAACTGGTCACCAACGGCACCATAAATAGCACTTTTGACTCCAAACGTCACATCTGGTATACCGTCTTAATTGATGGGCTAAACCAAGCGAGTTGTTCCACTTCCTTGCGGGTTGGTCTCTTGAGACAAAGGCTATAAATGCCTCTTCATGGATGAAGCATGCACTAGGGACAGGCACCCAAACGAGAGTCAGGATACTTACTTTCATGACTTAACAAAAGACCATTTGTGCCCAAGTAGGGATGAGAAAATACCTAACTCCAGGGTAGATTCAATAATAATTCCCATTTACAAAAACAAACGAGAGAGAAACAACGAGCAAAGGGCAGAGTCTGAGTGATTTTTATTTTATAGTAAGCATTATTTTCCTTATGATGGAGAGTTCATGATACATCATCTTTTCTGGTCGACAGCCTATCCATTTAAA
Source organism: Palaemon carinicauda (assembly GCF_036898095.1). Classification (NCBI taxonomy): domain Eukaryota; kingdom Metazoa; phylum Arthropoda; class Malacostraca; order Decapoda; family Palaemonidae; genus Palaemon; species Palaemon carinicauda. The sequence goes on from NC_090746.1 coordinate 18,711,676, forward strand.
ACAAGAGCTGTTTGGTGAACCGATTGTATCAATGGACGATAGAATCACCAGGGGATTAAAAGACTCGGCGTTCACTAACGCTTGACATCAGCATAAGAGTATACAGTATATGATATATTTTGATAGTGAGTGAGTGATATCGTTCCACAGGAACGTTCATTTTGTTTATGTGTGGATGTATCATATGTACAAATGACCTCTCATGTACATTGCACTAAAAGATTTGGCTGATATAGGATAACATTTTCGCCAGTTAGTTTGAGCATTATCCTTTACGCAACTACATTCATCTACGGAATTCTATCGTATTTTACCAATGAATAAGCAAATTCATATGAAGAGTCTGAAATAGACAACTATTTATATGAAAAATTAATTTCTAAGTTACATAGTCTACTACAACAACAAATGTAACAGTTCCTAGTCCACTGCAGGACAGAGGCTTCAGACATGTCCTCAAGTCATGTCTGGGGTTTTACCATTTTCATCATCACTGCGGATTGGTGATGGTGGAAGATTTTAGTCTGACTGCTCAAACCAAATCAATCTAGTATGGTTGGCCCCTGCTGATTGGTGATGGTTCAAGACTTTAGACTGATTGCTCAAAGCAAATCAACCTAGTATGGTTGGCCCTGCAGCTTTGCTTATCATAACGATACACAAACCCTTACGTTAAGGTATCCACATTCAGAAAGGGATGTAGACTCTACAGATAAACCTTAAATACACAACAAACATATGTAAGTCAGTCCTAGCAGTATTTCCCACCCCCTTTTGACTCTCTCTCTCTCTCTCTCTCTCTCTCTCTCTCTCTCAGCATACGGGAATTAACTCCACAACAAAGAGCATCCCAGCCAGCCGCCCCCACCCGTCTCTTGTCATTCCTTCTTCTTTAATAATACACAATCCACCAGAAGCATCACTTTCGTTGTTACCTATGGTCTAATAGGCTCCCTCATCGTATGTATAGCCTCCCCTCGTCCGAATAATTCCCTCGCCCTCCATAGCATTTCCCCTCATTTTGCTTTAACCCCCTTTAAATCTCTCCTTAATGCCTTTGCTCACGTGTAACTTGCAATCAAACGATGTGGATGGGCGTTGATGCAGTTGAGGGGGGTGCGGTATTTTCAATACTAGTCAGCCAATTCAAATCAAGGCCCATTCCAATCAGGATATAGGCTTTTTAATGCACTATCATTTGTTTTAAATCTTCTACATCAGCGAGGCTACGAGGTCTGCATTTTTTAATAATTCTGTTTCGTAATAATAGCAGAATTCAATTCTGAGTTATTAATAATTCCATCTATTGTTATGTTTTCGCAAAAAACAAAATGTTACGTCCTTCTTGGAGTCAGGACCTCTACTCTAGCGGGATTTGACATCAAAGTTCGGTCACTCGACGGAGGGAGGGTTCTGTTATCAGGAAGACAACGTGAGAGGAATTAACGATGCTTTTAGGCCTTTTCCCAAGGGATGCTTTTTCCTGCCGGGCACGGCAATGACGTGCTCTTCTATTTCGGCGGCAGTTGCTCGTTCAAAACTAATCAACAGTTTGGGAAGCAATCGGTGATTATACTAGTTCGTAATAAGACCTTTGGAAGATGACACGAAGATAACATTTCCCTTTCGTTGTTTCTTCATTGGTTTCAGATAAATTCCCAAATCTAAAAAGCTGTGCGTTTTGCAAAAATAGGTTAGCTGCGCTTTTGTACATGTGTACTGTAATATAAATATACACACACATACACACACACACACACACACACACACACATATATATATATATATATATATTATATGGATAGATCAATGTATATAGATAAACCTTGAAGAAAAAATTGCATTGCAAACAAAATCCACTATCATTTGGTTAATTTGAAATTATTTTGAAATCTGTTTTCGAAATATTCAAAACCATCTATACAAAGTTTAATACAATAGGTTCAAAAACAGGTTATGCAAAAAAAAAATATATAGTTACTCAAAAATGAATAAAACATACGATTAAGTAATATACTTACTTCATAAATCCCAAGTCAGTCTAAAAGATTTAACGCTTGTTGTATAGTTTCTCTAAATAAATCTCCATCATAACAGTGAAACCCTTCTACATACAGAGTTTGTAAACACGGTTATTTTTATTTACAGAATTGTCAACAAAGACAAACATGCGATAAGCCAGCTCCAAGCCCAATCAGATCATAAAAATATCGTGTTAGTAGAAATATCACAACTAGCTTAACAAATTGATATTCAAATAATCTTTTAAAGATATTGGGGAAATGTGACAATAAAAATCGCCGCTTGATTTGAAACACACACAATTTATGTATGTATGTGTCTAAATATATTTATATACTTATATATTATATATACATAATAATATATATATAATTATATATATATATAAATATATATATATCTATATATATATATATATATATATATCTATATATATAAATATATATCTGATAGTATATATAAAATATATATATATATATGTGGATATATATATATATATACAGAGAGAGAGAGAGGAGAGAGAGAGAGAGAGAGAGAGAGAGGGAAAATAAAATTATTTTTTTTAAACACACGAATTATATGACAAGAAACAAGGATGAGGAATAAACTGTTTTGGAAAGAAAGAAAGGCGATAGGATTGATAAGGGAATTTTTTGTTTGTTTGATAATGGCAATGTTTGGTATTAATCCAATTGCATTCTATTCAACACTGCTGAAGTATGAAATAAACAAAACATATATAAGATTTGATAACATAATAAAGAAAAGTACTTAATTACGATATCAACAAAACGAATGGAAAACATTTACATGGATGTTTGCATATCGGTAGAGATTTATACATAGTGGATATTAATATATATATATATATAATATATATATAATATTCATATACATATATATATATACATATATTATATATCATATATATATATAGCATATTATAATCTAATATATATAAATATAAATAGATATATATATATATATATGTATGTATGTATATGTATGTGTATATATACATAAATATATATATATATATAAACTATACATATATCCATAATATATATATATACATATATATATATATATATATACATACATATAATCCATATAATATATAATAAACATATATACATAATTAATATAATAAGTAAATAAATAAATAAATAAATAAATAACTACATAAAAAATGTATATATATACATATATATATATGTATACGTATACATACGTATATATATATACACATATATATATATATACTATATACATATATGAAGAATATAAATAAATAAATAAATGTGAATATACAGACACACACACATACATATATATACATATATATATATATATATATAAGTATACATATATTAGTATATATATACTTATATTGTCTATATATAGTATTAATATACAGTATGTATAAATATATTTATATATATATATTATATATATATGAATTAATAAATAAACCTCAATACAAACAAGATATACAGCACATGTGTACTACGCAAGCTGTATTTTGGGTCCACAATATTGAATTTCCTTTGCCTTCGGACCAAACTCGAGGGGATAGATAACTTCATTAATCATTTCCACTCCCTTTGCATTCGGCCCAGAACCTAGTGGCTTCGATATTAAGGAAATAACATATTCAAGAGACTTATATATCTATGCAAAACACTATAAAGGCTCACACACACAACTATATATATATATATATATATATATTACATACATATATATATACATACATATATATATATATACATACATATATATATACATACATATATATATACATACATATATATATATACATACATATATATATACATACATATATATATACATACATATATATATATATATATATATGATATATATACATATACACACAAATATATTCCGTATAAATTAATGTACATATTATACTGGCGATATATATATATATATATAAAGTAAAGATATATGTGTATATATATATATGTATATATATGTATATATATATATATATAATTTATATATATATATATATATATGTATACATATATATATGATATATATAATATAATATCTATCTATCTATATATATATATATATATATACACACACTAGGTTGTGTTATTGTTAAAATTGCAGCTGCAAGTCACCAATAACACAGGCGAAGGAAGATCGCTTGTCCCTTTAAGGAGACCTATAACATTCACGAAAGCTAATAACGCTTAATACCAACCCATTAAATTGGCAGTCAACACAGTCATTATAGCAATGAAACTCCCACTGCCGGCCAATAAAAAAAAGTAAATGGCTGCAGTAAATCAAGGCATAATTACCAAAAACTGGGCAATTTTCAGTGGGGTTGTTCACTCGATACTCCATCGTGCCTTACCTGAAAAAAATAGAGAAGTATAGTTATTAATCTTGAACAAAAATATTCAAATCTTGAACAAAAATATCCAAAAATACATGAAAAGAATCTCAGTTTGAGTAGTATATATATATATTATATATATATATATATTATATATATATATATATATATATATATATATATATTATTCAAATAATTCGTGAAATATAATAAAGAACTACAAGAATTACAAAAAGCCATAGAGAAATTTTTAGGTTTAATTTTTTCACCGTGAAAATAATGTTAAAAAATCGTAAAATATAGATAAAAACTAAAAAAATAAATGAAAAGTCATCAATAAATATTTTTAATTAATTTTACTTTTAGATAAAATGACTATCTAAACATAAAACCATCATTAGAATCTTACTATACATTGTACTGTGTATTACAGGACACAAAAATGTACACCAATAGAGGTTATGTTCTGTAGATTGCACTGTGTTATTAATAGAGCACATGAAAATTTAACAATACAACAAGAGAGTATGTTACACTCATTATACACTAAGTGACCGGCTTTCCACTAGCAGTGATGAAACTGGCGCCATTTCTAGTGACTTATGTCACTACTGGGTCATTTTTTCATCAAAATTGGTTGGTGCTTTTTACGCGTGACTTTGCTATTCAAATTTATGAGGTGTAACATACTTAGAATAGCAAAGCCGGTTTTAGGTAATAGTTAAATGTATACAGTTGTAATATTGTATGTTCGTAGATTTTTTTTTTTGGGGGGGGGTTTCAATGCTTATCAAGGAATTATATACCTTATATAAACACAATTTTTGCTCATTTTAGAAAAATTTAAATGGAAAATGATCTCTTTGCTAGATGCAAACTAATATCCAATAATAACTTTAAGCACTCATGCATTAAAATCTTACTCCAGTAAAAGAAATCTAAGAGTCCAAACTTTTAGCGGCCTGTTATTTGTGTAAATTAATTATTATTAAGAGTTTAATATAATCACCTGATAAAATTGATAAATTAATGAAATGACAGGGCTTACAGAATGTCTGCATATTTATTTACATTCGAATCCTCAACTGTCTTTCGGAATAATTTAAAAAATCAAATACTTTCATGGATCCAGCTGAGAGAGAGAGAGAGAGAGAGAGAGAGAGAGAGAGAGAGAGAGAGAGATAATAAAATATTTAATAAATGCGTTTAGTATTAGTAGATATAAACACGCTTAAAATTTTGAATTCGGACATTTATAATTGTATGTATGACCAAACGGCCATAAAAAATTACGGCATTCCCTTTTTCTTCTCAAATAGGAAATTTTCTTTTAGATATTGGATTTTTAAGCACGATGTGGTTAATACAAAATCACAAAATGTACAAATTATATAGAGAAATTTAGACTAAAGCATGGGTTTTACTTTAAAGATATAAATATAAAAAAATCCTCAACATTTCAAGGGAAAAGTCCTGGGGGCAGGTCATGCTAAGAGAAGTAAATCAGATTCCTTCTCACCAAACTGGAACAAATATTACAAACTAAGATAACTAGATTTCCTGAATAACAAGACAAAATCTAATTACCCGAGGAAAACCAACAAGGAAGAGAAGAGAGAGAGAGAGAGAGAGAGAGAGAGAGAGAGAGAGAGAGCCTGCTCTGGTGCAACTGCCTAGCTTTGTGATTATTTAACAAATGAAGAATTAGGCTAATGATTAAAACTCCCGATCAAGAATTAAATTTTCTTCCATTTTATATCATTACTTCATTACTTAACATGTTAGAGAACTAACCTATTTTTCCTTAACCTAAGTTGGAACTTACACCTTCTGACATCATATCATGAAACTCTAAAGCAAGGATTTATATGGGTTCTCTACGTTTTGATGTAAGAAAAATTTGAGCTTTTCTTAATACACATTGAAATGTCCCAAAGTAAGTTTAATTCGTTAATATGTATTGTAACAGGCAAATCAAAGCAACTGAAAAGCCTATCCATTCTGTATAAGGTGTTTTAATAAAACTGATATGCTGAATAAAATGGAAAATTAAACATTACAAGAAACAACTTTTCTCGGATCACATTTCAATGCACCAACTTCAAGTATTTTTCGTTACCAAAAATAAAATTTTCCTGAGCTATATTTTAGTTTTACTTGAAATATTTCCACATTCTATGACTACGTCTGGTTTTTAAGTTTTTTTATTTGCCATGTAATTTTAAATTGACAATTGTTTATCTATGAATTTAAATTTCAGCCCTATGGCTGATCAGATAAGACTACTCTATATTTAGATTAATTTTTACGATGCCAAACAAAATAGAATTTCTTACCAAAAACAATTGACGGAGCAATCAGTCTTTTCTCGCATGATTCTTTTTCTGTAGTGCCTATTCATTGGCATGTCTAAGATTTACTTAGGAAATACTATGAAGTATCACGAAATTTTTGTATGTATGCATGCACAGTATGTATATAGGCTATGTGTGTGTCTGTGTGCGGGTGTGTGTCAAAGAAAGAGAGATTGCCATTTAAATCTTGATTGGTGATATAATTATAGTATCTTTGTCTAGATGATATCGTCAGACATACGAGAGTATAAGCTCCAGTAAAGATTTAACATTTTATTTCGTGTCTTGAAACATATCCTATGCTTATCATGAGTTAAATCCTGAAATATTACTAAATATTACTATATATATATGTATGTATGTATTTATATTTATATATATATATATATATATATATACATTCAATTTCCGATTCAACTTACATATACCCTTTTACCAGCAGGGATTTCTATACCTCTTGCCCTTTCAATTGCTTATCTACATTAATTACCAATCAGCAGCGTCAACTTCAGCAGCTTTTAATTTTCTTCCCGCTCACTAAATTATCTTCCATAAAGGGGAATTGGCTCAGCAATCAGAAAGAATAATCAAGCATCTATCACATATACAGTACACTCATGACCCTTCCTTGCTGTACCCATTTTGCAATACAGCATCCACAATAACATTCGGCACTCAGTCATTGACGTCTCAATTCATCCTTAGACCATTATCGTTTCTTTCAGAAGCTTTTTGTGGTTTTTCGTCAATATTCTTAATTGGTAGAGTACGAAAGGAAAACATTAATTAATGATCTTCTTATCCCATGACTTTACAACTACGTCTATTGTTATTTTTTTCTACGTGTTCTACCATCCATAATAGTATTAAACAGAGAGAGAGACAACACACCGTTGTCAGACAGCCCCTTTAACACAAACCATTAATTTTCCTTATTAAACATTCTAACACATACTACACTATGCTTACATCACTAAAACTTTTAACCTCACTCAATTTGTTTTTAACGCCCCAATAACCGCTATATCGATTTCTATTCTATGCTTTCCTAAACTCATGCAAATCAGATATAGTTTAGAATATTTGTTTTTAAACTTCTCGTTAAACTATTTAACATCAAATACTTGATCCATATACAGTCATCTTGTCAGAATTTCACTAACAATGATTCTGCCACTAGTTTCTCTAAGGTGTTTATGAATATGAATATGAATAATATATATATATATATATATATACATATATATATATATATATATATACGTACACGAGACCGAAATTAAAAGAAGAATAAGCATGGGATGGAGAGCATTTGGTAAACAAAAGATTATGAAATGTAAAATGCCAGTTTCTCTAAAAAAAAAAAAAAAAAAGTATTTAATGAGATCGTCCTACCAGTATTAACTTATGCATCAAACTTGGAAGCTTACTAAAGCCTTAGAACATCAACTAGATACAACTCAAAGAGCTGTAGAAAGAATAACGATGGGAATAACACTAAGAGAGAAAAAAAAGCAACATGAATACGAGAGCAAACTAAAGTAAAGGATATTTTAACAACTTGTAAGAAAAAGAAATAGACATGGCAGGACATATAATGAGAATGACAGATAATAGATGGTCATTAAGAAAAACAGAATGGGTCCCTAGAGACTGTGAAAGAAGCAGAGGATGGAAGAGAAGACGATGGATCGCAGAACGAAGGAAGTTTGCGGGCGTTGACTGGCAAGAAAAACCGTCTGGGGCCTTTGTTCTGAGGTGGACTAGTTACAGCTGATGATGATATATATATATATATATATATATCAAATACTTCTATAAATATACAATATTGATAGATGAATAACTATATAAATATATATAAACACACACACATATATATATATATATATATGTGTGTGTGTGTGTGTGTGTGCGTGTGTATCAAATAATTTTGTAAATATATAATATGGATAGATAAATAACTATATATATATATATACATATATATATATATCTATATATATATATATATACTGTATATATACAGTATATATATATATATATATACACATACATGTATGTATGTATGTATATATATATATGTGTGTGTATATATATATATATATATATGTGTATATGTATATGTATATATATACATATATGTGTGTGTATGTGTGTGTATATATATATATATATATATATCTAAGCATATAAGTTACTCCCTCTCATAAAAAAATAACCATAAGTGCAAGTTCAGGGTAAGTATACCAAAATAAGAATGTTCAAACCTCCCAGCCCAGCCACCCGCTGAGGGGTTTACATCCAATCTCCATGCTCCCTCAAGAGCTTTAGCCCATGGAGCACAAACACCCTTGCCATTATGTCTACCCCCCAAGATACTCTTGGAGCTAAAGAGAGGAATTTATCTCACCATATACCCCAGTAGCTGTTGACGGTTAGGTGACAAGCTCAGTTGAGATATCAAGATAGCGTGTGTGTGTGTGTGAGAGAGAGAGAGAGAGAGAGAGAGAGAGAGAGAGAGAGAGAGTCGTTGACGACTACT
>NC_090746.1:18728470-18733470 GCF_036898095.1 Palaemon carinicauda
ATATATTTATGAATGTATATGTAAATATGCATGTATATATATATATATATATATATACACATACATACACATACACCAATATATGTATATATAACATACTATAATATATATAATATATATAATATATATACTGTATATATGCACATATATATGCACATATATATACACATATATTTCTCTCATTTTACGTCCACTATCATCATTTAAACAAACTTTTCAGACTACTACATTGTCGTTATTCTTGATCCTTTTTCATCCTTCGATCTCAATTTTGACACTCAGTTCCGCAAGGAGAATTTTTTTGTTAAATACTTCCTGATAGATTGATTAAGTTCCTAATTCCACATTCCATGATTTGAATTATTTTTGCAGCAGACAGATCACCCTTTCTGAAATTCATTCTATCAATCATAGTCACTTTTAAAACAATCCATTTACCAGTTTGTAATGCTGATTCATGTATTTCATATAATTCAATTAGACATAGAATCCTAACATTCATTATTTCTCCAACCCAGAATCTCAAAATTTCACAAAAGGAACAACCAATTAATCAATCAATGGTTTTCGTCCCCCTCAACTACCCTTACTTGGTTCATCATAATTTGACAACTAAAATGAAGCTTCTTAATAAATAGTAGCATACTATACTGTACATTGGACTATAATATATCAAACCTTCACAAACCTCAAATGGTGTAAACAAATAACTTAAATATACAGATATGAAGTAGAATAAAATAAAAAATAAAAAAAAATAAATAAACGCAGCAATTACGTAAGAGTAATATACAACTGTTTATTTTCAGAATACAACACATTGGATTAACATTACTTTATTCAAGAATGCTACAATATATCATAAAACATAATAAAAGCCCTCAATAAAATAAATAGTTTCGATTTGCCTTCGCGATTGGACGAAAGCAAGCAATGTTCAATAAGATTCCCTTATAAAATGGGTGCAGTAACTGATACTCCAAAAAGGCATTAAAGATACTCTTGCCATCCACGTAAAGCGAAAGAGTATCAAAGCTAAAAGAAAAAGAAAGCGCCGTTTCGCCCACATCCTTAATTACACTACAAGCAAAGTTGAGCTAGTTCCATTACCAACCTGGTTTTGTTTGCATGCACACAGTTACGCGGTTCTGTGATCAGGCGAAAAAGAAAACCGAATTACGGGTATACGGGAGTAGCCTGATATTCTTGCTACTCCGTGTGTGACCCAAAGTTAATTCAGATGTCTGCGTTGAAAATGTTCATCTACTAGTCTTAAAATGATACAGCCTACATGTGAGAGAATAAAATTGCAACAATGCTGATTTTCTACAAACTTCCACTACAATGAACAAACTTTCGTTTAGCTATTCAGTTATGTAACCACATTGTAAAGTACAATAACTAATTAACAAGCAGCTATCATTAAAAGCTCAATTAAGTAATCACTTACTGCTAAAGACTTAACAAAATCTTCCAAAAATAAGAGACAAATGAAGGTAATAATTACATTCCTAAGAAAAGACTCAATCTTGTTATTGTTACCATGCAGAAAAAAAAGAAAAAAAAAATCTTATATTACGACCAGTTGCCTTTAACATACTTATTTTAAACATACAAAACCCAAATTAAATGACCAAATTACAAACACGTGTAACCATTCAAATAAACTCATATAAAAACACGCACTAAACTTCAAAATGATCAAAAGCTTTTATAAAGAATCTTTATAAAAGAGTATCGATACTTTAATCATCACTCGAGGAGAAAGTAGAGAAAATGAAGAAGCCGTTTTATGATGAAAGTTTGCATCTTATGAGAAGTTCTCCTATTCTCTCTCTCTCTCTCTCTCTCTCTCTCTCTCTCTCTCTCTCTCATTTACATAAATCTTACCTTCTTAAATGGGAACCCATTAAGCCTTTTTACTCCTTGATTCAAATTGAACTTTCGACGAATACCCTCAATAGCAAGACAAAACTCTCTCTCTCTCTCTCTCTCTCTCTCTCTCATTTACATAAATCTTACCTTCTTAAATGGGAACCCATTAAGCCTTTTTACTCCTTGATTCAAATTGAACTTTCGACGAATACCCTCAATAGCGAGACAAAACTCTCTCTCTCTCTCTCTCTCTCTCTCTCTCTCTCTCTCATTTACATAAATCTTACCTTCTTAAATGGGAACCCATTAAGCCTTTTTACTCCTTGATTCAAATTGAACTTTCGACGAATACCCTCAATAGCAAGACAAAACTCTCTCTCTCTCTCTCTCTCTCTCTCTCTCTCTCTCTCTCTCATTTACATAAATCTTACCTTCTTAAATGGGAACCCATTAGGCCTTTTTACTCCTTGATTCAAATTGAACTTTCGACGAATACCCTCAATAGCAAGACAAAACTCTCTCTCTCTCTCTCTCTCTCTCTCTCTCTCTCTCTCTCATTTACATAAATCTTACCTTCTTAAATGGGAACCCATTAAGCCTTTTTACTCCTTGATTCAAATTGAAGTTTCGACGAATACCCTCAATAGCAAGACAAAACTCTCTCTCTCTCTCTCTCTCTCTCTCTCTCTCTCTCTCATTTACATAAATCTTACCTTCTTAAATGGGAACCCATTAAGCCTTTTTACTCCTTGATTCAAATTGAACTTTCGACGAATACCCTCAATAGCAAGACAAAACTCTCTCTCTCTCTCTCTCTCTCTCTCTCTCTCTCTCTCAGTTTTGCTAGGAGTATCCACCAGTCTTTTTACCCTCTTAGAACATTCATTCTCTCTCTCTCTCTCTCTCTCTCTCTCTCTCTCTCTCTCATTTACATAAATCTTACCTTCTTAAATGGGAACCCATTAAGCCTTTTTACTCCTTGATTCAAATTGAACATTCGACGAATACCCTCAATAGCAAGACAAAACTCTCTCTCTCTCTCTCTCTCTCTCTCTCTCTCTCTCTCATTTACATAAATCTTACCTTCTTAAATGGGAACCCATTAAGCCTTTTTACTCCTTGATTCAAATTGAACTTTCGACGAATACCCTCAATAGCAAGACAAAACTCTCTCTCTCTCTCTCTCTCTCTCTCTCTCTCTCTCTCATTTACATAAATCTTACCTTCTTAAATGGGAACCCATTAAGCCTTTTTACTCTTTGATTCAAACTGAACTTTCGACGAATACCCTCAATAGCAAGACAAAACTCTCTGTCTCTCTCTCTCTCTCTCTCTCTCTCTCTCTCTCATTTACATAAATCTTACCTTCTTAAATGGGAACCCATTAAGCCTTTTTACTCCTTGATTCAAATTGAACTTTCGACGAATACCCTCAATAGCAAGACAAAACTCTCTCTCTCTCTCTCTCTCTCTCTCTCTCTCTCTCTCATTTACATAAATCTTACCTTCTTAAATGGGAACCCATTAAGCCTTTTTACTCCTTGATTCAATTTGAACTTTCGACGAATACCCTCAATAGCAAGACAAAACACACACACACTCTCTCTCTCTCTCTCTCTCTCTCTCTCTCTCTCTCTCTCATTTACATAAATCTTACCTTCTTAAATGGGAACCCATTAAGCCTTTTTACTCTTTGATTCAAACTGAACTTTCGACGAATACCCTCAATAGCAAGACAAAACTCTCTCTCTCTCTCTCTCTCTCTCTCTCTCTCTCTCTCATTTACATAAATCTTACCTTCTTAAATGGGAACCCATTAAGCCTTTTTACTCCTTGATTCAAATTGAACTTTCGACGAATACCCTCAATAGCAAGACAAAACTCTCTCTCTCTCTCTCTCTCTCTCTCTCTCTCTCTCTCATTTACATAAATCTTACCTTCTTAAATGGGAACCCATTAAGCCTTGTTACTCCTTGATTCAAATTGAACTTTCGACGAATACCCTCAATAGCAAGACAAAACTCTCTCTCTCTCTCTCTCTCTCTCTCTCTCTCTCTCTCTCATAAACATAAATCTTACCTTCTTAAATGGGAACCCATTGGGCCTTTTTACTCCTTGATTCAAATTGAACTTTCGATGAATACCCTCAATAGCAAGACAAAACTCTCTCTCTCTCTCTCTCTCTCTCTCTCTCTCTCTCTCACATTTACATAAATCTTACCTTCTTAAATGGGAACCCATTAAGCCTTTTTACTCCTTGATTCAAATTGAACTTTCGACGAATACCCTCAATAGCAAGACAAAACTCTCTCTCACTCTCTCTCTCTCTCTCTCTCTCTCTCTCATTTACATAAATCTTACCTTCTTAAATGGGAACCCATTAAGCCTTTTTACTCCTTGATTCAAATTGAACTTTCGACGAATACCCTCAATAGCAAGACAAAACTCTCTCTCTCTCTCTCTCTCTCTCTCTCTCTCTCTCATTTACATAAATCTTACCTTCTTAAATGGGAACCCATTAAGCCTTTTTACTCCTTGATTCAAATTGAACTTTCGACGAATACCCTCAATAGCAAGACAAAACACTCTCTCTCTCTCTCTCTCTCTCTCTCTCTCTCTCTCTCTCTCATTTACATAAATCTTACCTTCTTAAATGGGAACCCATTAAGCCTTTTTACTCCTTGATTCAAATTGAACTTTCGACGAATACCCTCAATAGCAAGACAAAACTCTCTCTCTCTCTCTCTCTCTCTCTCTCTCTCTCTCATTTACATAAATCCTACCTTCTTAAATGGGAACCCATTAAGCCTTTTTACTCCTTGATTCAAATTGAACTTTCGACGAATACCCTCAATAGCAAGACAAAACTCTCTCTCTCTCTCTCTCTCTCTCTCTCTCTCATTTACATAAATCTTACCTTCTTAAATGGGAACCCATTAAGCCTTTTTACTCCTTGATTCAAATTGAACTTTCGACGAATACCCTCAATAGCAAGACAAAACTCTCTCTCTCTCTCTCTCTCTCTCTCTCTCTCTCTCTCATTTACATAAATCTTACCTTCTTAAATGGGAACCCATTAAGCCTTTTTACTCCTTGATTCAAATTGAACTTTCGACGAATACCCT
>NC_090746.1:18738470-18741133 GCF_036898095.1 Palaemon carinicauda
CAGTGGAGGGTTGGATTTATATGTACATACATAATCACAGACACACATATGTATGTATGTATGTATGTATATATATATATACATATAATATATACATATATATGCATATATATACATATATATCATATATATATGCATATATATATATATATATATATACATACAGTAGAGAGAGAGAGAGAGAGAGAGAGAGAGAGAGAGAGAGAGAGAGATCTATATGAGAATAATCATCTATACAAATCAGATTATTATAGCACTAATGCAGGCCGAATATAATACCTTAAATAAGAAAAAAATGCAACCGCTTTCTCTGCAGAGGCACTCACTACGTTACACAGCAAGAACTAGCTCTCAGTCATCCACAGAGTTCTTTCCCCTCCTCGCGTCATTTGTAAGAGGACGTAAAACGCTAAGATTCTCTTTTGTTCGGAAAGTCGCACCTTTAAAAACCCTACGTAAACGTTACTTTAATATCTGGAATAAGCGCAAGCGTTCCGCAACGCTCATAAACATTAAACTTCTCGTGCCGTTTTGTCTTGCGTCTCTATATGCTGCTTTAAATCTTTCCATTTCGTGTTTAAAGATATATTCTAAATGCACAGCCTCAAATGCAGCTCCTTTATTTCACTTCTACCTCTCATTTTCACTACTACTACTACTTTTACTACCACTGCTACTATTACTGCCATTATGATACCACTACACCACCCATTCCAAGGGCCTACCCCCAGGCACACGTTTTCCATATTCTCATTCCTATTCACCAACACGGCTCCGTCTCCAAGCCCCCAGCCAATAACCCCCCCCCCCCCCAAGAACCTACCCATTAGGTAGGTCTCTCCCTCGTCAACCTCACACTCACCAAGGCAGAGGCCCTCAAGATAATGATTCCAAGAAATGTTCTGACTTTAAGAGAAATATGATATTCTTTAGCTCACAAAATGACAAGAATACGTCCAAATCATAATATTATCAATGATCAATAACTTAAAATGTCCGTGTAATTAATTTGAGCTGCTGGAGAGAGAGAGAGAGAGAGAGAGAGAGAGAGAGAGAGAGAGAGGTCTCTGGTATCCTGTCATCGAAGGTCATTGACGCAGATATCGTTTATCATAAATAAAGGCCAAAAGAGTATTAAAATAAAATCAGAAAAGTAAATATGTTATAGAAGTTAAATAGAATTCAGAAGACCTACTTCTGAAATGAATTTAAAAATCCCACTAGCATTGTAAGACACATCATGTCCAAGGATTTTGGCAAGGATGAACGTACCATCCTCACCTCGAGCCTCAAAGATATACCTATTTCTTTCTGTGCTATGTGTGGGGCAGCCAGTCAACAAATGCCTTACTGTCAAGGGTATCAAACAGTCGTCGCAATATGGTTGGTGTTGGCCAGCCATCAGAAATTCTTGTCATCCGAGTGTGACCAATGCGGAGACGACAAGGAGTAGTTTCCCACTTTCGGGGCATCATATTATACCTCCAAGGGTTTATAACATTCGCAATTTCTCTCCTCTTATTTTCAGTTAAATGCTGTTGCCAATTATTATAGATAAAATTCTTAATTGCTGGTAAAAAAAAAATCATTACAGAGAATGATATATCTTCTTTGAAGCAACTCGGCTGCTGCATTCTTTGTCAGTGAATCTGCCTCTACATTTCCAGAACACCCACGTGTGCCGAAACCCAGCAAAATCGAACTGTTATACCTTTCTGGCCAATAATTAAAAGCCACTCTCAAAATCTTTAAAACTAAAGTGTTACTGGAATTAAAACCTTCTAAAGCTTGAAGGACACCTTTTGCATCACTAAAAATGGAAAAATTGCCCTCCTCTTTTAAAGCTATTTTTTCAATAGCGGTTAGTATGTCATATAGTTCGGCAGTAAATATGGAAGATATTGGAGGAAGTGCACCTCTACGGTCAAAAGAATTACTATACATTCCAAATTCAACGCCAGCATCAGATTCCCTATGTTTTTCAACATGTTCCATAAAAATAGACCTAGCTTCTAATTCAGTCACGTTCTTTCTAACACCAATAAAATATTTACCAAATGATATCTCTGGCAACTTCCACGGAGAGGTTGATGATATCTTAAATGGAAGCAACTTACTTCTAATTATATCAAGACGGTTTAATAATTGTTTCACCAGAAATCCATAAGGATTTTGGGTGCAACTCAGAGTATGTTGAGTGCCTTACAAGGCTTGCGGTTTGAAACGCTAATGAGTTAGAGAGTCTTTGCAACCTAAACCGATACAAAACAATAGAAGACATTCAGTAAAGGTCTAAAGGCAATACTCCAGCATCAACAAGTAAACCTGGGATAGATTAAGTTCTAAAAGCTCCTGCGAACAATCTAATACCAGCATGGTGTATAGAATATAGTATCTTTAATCGGCTTGGGGTGGCTGAGGAGTATATTTCACAGACATAACTTTTTTTTTTTAAATTAAGGCCTTGTATAATTTTAAGATAGTTTCGCAGAGAGAGAGAGAGAGAGAGAGAGAGAGAGAGAGAGAGAGAGAGAATATTAAAGAAATTATTGCATAAAATATATTAAATATTTAATATTCAATTATTCACCATTATTTGTATTTTTTCACAGACGACTGTAAATACACAAATGCCTTAATAAAATCATTTTTCTGTAATGTAA
>NC_090746.1:18741633-18746633 GCF_036898095.1 Palaemon carinicauda
CTTCGCTAAATCGTAAATCTTTATCATGACGAGAGGAAATAAAATTAATATCTTCATCATGTCGAGAGGAAATAGAACTTATTTTTTCTTACATATAAATCGAGTTATTTCCAATAAAATTTCTCTATCAATAAAATAAAATTATGGAAAATAGTCATGAGCTTCATGACAAACTGCGAGCAATATTCTGTTTCTTGATTAATGATGTAACACATCATTGCCCGATAAAAAATAAGTAAAAATAACAACGCAGGATCCAGAGGATGAAAATGACAACTGTCAACTTCTCAATTCCAGAATAAGCAATTTCAAAATATTAAAAGCTATAATCACATAATAAAAATAATAATAATAATAATAATAATAATAATAATAATAATAATAAATACTTAATGTTGCTGTTGAGAAAATATGGATTTTTTGGTGATACTGAAAATTACTAAACATAAAATTTTAAAAATAAAACATTTAGACAATGAGATTTGGTGATATAAAAAATAAACTAAACATAAAAAATTTAGACAATGACATTTAGCGATATTCAAAATCCCTAATCATAAAATTTTCCAAATGAAACATTTATACTCCACCACGCAATAAAAAAAAAAGCACAAAAAGTCCAGCTGAACTGTTCAACGTTCCGCTTCCAAATACAATAATGGCGCTCCTTTTGCAAACAGCAAAGTAAGTACTGTCCGCTCAAGTGCCCTGGCTGAATGCGCTCATCCCTTACTGGTTACAGCACTTTTTTGTCCATAGGAACGCCAAAGGAATTCCACATCTGGCGAGAGTTCTGTCGCCGGCATCCATTCATTTCAAAACGGACAGTCTCTCTCTCTGGATATTCCATGTGAATTATACAGAGGACATTGCTTCTGGATTATTACATTTAACCATATAAAATGCACTAATTAGTTGCATAAACATTAAGAATTATATAACATTAGATGTATAATATTTTCTTTTTGAAAGTACTCCACAATAATTTTTTCAAAGATTTTCAGACTAAGAATCAGTCTATAAAAAACGAACGCGTCACTCTCAAGCCTAATATAGCTCAAATTCGTATATTTTCTTTCTTCCAATCAAACAGGCAACACTACTTCAAGCGATCCAAATCAGTATTTGGAACGCAACACAACCTCTGGAATGAAATACAACACGATATGTGTTCCATGAACGAAAGAAACGACACCACAAGACTAACACCATCGTGGCCTGCGTGACGTAGGAGCACACGACAGGAGGAGAGTGAACCCCCTGGCGACCTTCCTCCACCACCAAGGAGTAGTGACTGGGACTGAGTTTGTGACTGAAGCGGGACTGAGGGAGCAGGATTAGGAGGAACCCTTGTAGTCAGGGCCCTTTGCCTTGCTGCTGCCCGACAATGAACACTGAATGCCCTCCCGCGAAAGATGCCCCGTTTGATACTGTTCAGACGTATCATACCCGCCGTGAAATATTTGGAATATTTGCCATGTCCTTCGTTTCTTTTCACGAATCATCGGCCGTTATATCTTATGAGCATTCCAGTAAGTCGAGATTCAATTTCTCTATACGGCATTTTTAATATGATATTTTTAAAAGGCAAACTTTATATTATTACAAAATGGGAAAATAAAATAAGTTTACAAACAAATTTCCCCTTCCTGCTATTGTAATTAGAACAGCCCATTCAAATTCTCTGAACGAATTAAGTATAGGAAATTCAAAAGTTCCTTTTCCTGCTCGTTCATTTGTTAGCATACAAGAACCCCAATCCAAGAATTAAGATGCATACACATACATAAATTGTATCGTCAATTGGATGAACATGAATAAAGTGAAAGATTAAGAATATAAATTCAGACATTTATCTTTATATGTAACTTCACCCTTGCCTTCACCTTTGACTTCAACGTCTGGCCAGGAGAAGGCTTTCCTGCCTCCCAACGGATATTAAAAGGTAGGCGTGTCAGATTTAAGCTGTATCATCCTCTACTCGAACCACTCAACTCATTTACAAGTCGTTAACCTTGCAGGCATACATGCCTACGTAATGGTATCATCAACATCCACACACACACACACACACACACACACACACTATATATATATATATATGTAAATATGCATTATATATAAATATATATATATTCATATATATAGATATATATATAAGTATATAATTTATATATATACAAATATATATCATTATCATCATCAGCAGTAGCTTGTGTGAGGCCTTCGTCCTGCAGTGGACATGTCCTTCCACACGCGTCTGTTCATGATCTTTCTATGCCAGTCTATACCTGAAAATTTTCTCAGCTCGTCGAACAGTCGTCTTCTATTCCTTCCCCAGCTTCTTTTGCAATACACACACACACACACACACACACACATATATATATATATATATATAATATATATATATACATATATATAATATATATATGTATATATATATATATATATATATATATATATATATATATATATATATATATATATATATATATAAGCACACCTGAAGGTTGTGCTTGTGACTTCTCACATGAATTATGCTGTAAATTATATCACCATTAAATCATATCCATTAAAACGTTACCCTGTTAAAGCAGGAGAACTTCAAGACATTTAAAACATTCTTTACAATATCTTTCTTTTATATTACTTCAACGATGAATCGTCATCGGCAGAGATAGAGAGGTTGTCGTCTCTATGTTCATTTGTAATCTATATAATATGTATTTTTCCTTTCATCTTTCTGTACGTGATACAACGACAAAAAAAAGGTAAAGTAAATAAAAAAAAATACATTTAAAGACTATAATGTGCGAAATAATGAATAACAGACTAATAGTAAAGCAGACCTTTCCTGTAGGATAAAACAAACAAAGGAGCGTAAACAGAGATTTTGTGTAACCTTGGTCAACAAATAGATAGCTGATGTCTAGGAACTTAGAGTGAGAACGTCAAAGATCATTTTACCGTCGGCAACGGAGGGGGGAAACAACCTTATTGCTTGAAAACGGACACTGCGGCTACACAATGTTGATCTTGTTGCAAATAACCTCAAGACAGACAAAGGGGGTGGGTAGCCCTCACTTGCTTTTCATTCTAGAGAATACGGCTGTTTGCATATTTTATTCTAAACCTAATCGATCCATAAAAAATGAATAACAATAGAAAGAAAGAAAAGAAAGGCCGTTAACTATTCGGAAGATAAAAGTGTCTGAATGGTATTCCCAGAAGTGTAAATCAACAAAGACTGACAGATAAACCAACGCAAATTCCATTAGGAGATTAGCGAGATAAAAAGGCGTGTGAACGGTACATCACAAATTTGAATCAATGAAAAGAGGAAGATAAAAACACATTATACGAAAGCGACGTTGGGGCCACCACCCGAACGAGGGTCTCCCCAAGCATCAGCTGATCGTGTCAACAGAACAGGCTTTCCGCCAGGACAGCTCGCACTCTTCAAAAGACCGGAAATTTCCATAAATTTCAATTTCTTCATCATTTTCTTTCGCGTTTTCGAAAAGAAAGAAGATTTCCAAATTGTCAAATTCAAGGTTTCTCTCATTTAATACCAGCAACTTGGGACCTCTTTGCTATCAAAACTTCCAAATTATCAAATTCAATGGTTTTCTCATTTAATGGCAGTAAGATAAGAACAACAATGACAAAATTTAGTTTGTCATCAAAAGAATTTCGCTCCTTTTGTAAACTCAGAATGGCAATCAACCTTGAGCCACTTGCATACTTTCGCTTCAAACAAACTGTTTGTTTTTCAATTCGGGATGTCATCACAAAGTACAGAGCAAGTTTGCTTATAACTAAATGAAAACTTTATATTCATTCAGTGAAAACACGAATGCTCAAAAGAAATTTTATACAAGTACAGTAAGATAAAATTATTTCCAAATAAGCTGGAATAATCAATGCATGTATATACGCATACAACCTACTTAAATATATAGGTAAATAGGTTTTGAAAAAAATAAAATAAAAAAATAACACACGTACATACTTATGAAAAATCAAACTTAACCAATGTTTGAAGAATAAAACTTACCGAATACTTGAATTTCTACAAAATAAATAACTATATCCTATCCGGCACTCAGATCCTCAACCAGAAGAGAAAGCTTTTGGTCGCTAGAATCAGATGATACAATTGGGAAACATCAAAGAGATAAGAGAGCTACAGGAAAGCGTAGAGTGGAAAATCGAGGAGGTAGAATAACCCATCTCTCAACTATCTCCACCCATCTCATTCCCCCTTCGCTTACTCTCTTCTCTATACTACTGGGCAAGGACCAGGGGAGTAAGAGATCAAAATTAGAATATCGGAACTTGAAGGATGGGAACGTAGGATGTTAAGGGAAGGGGGAGAGGAGGGTGGGACAGTGGATGGGCGGAATAAGGGAGGGAGAGGAAGAACGAATTGGTAGGGGGTGTGAAGGGCTGATAGGGAATAATAATATGGAAAATAACAAAAGAAAAAAAGGGTGGAAAGAGAATTGCACCGGAGGGTGGGGACTACCGGGAGTGTGGTAGGAGAGTCAAAGAAATGAATGGACTGGGGGAAAATTGCGGGGGGAGGGGAGAGAAGGGGAGGGGAGGGGAGAATTACGAAGGGTAAACCATAGCCCGTAGTACGTTAGGTTTGTATTATTCTTTGTGCCACTTTTGCGGGAACCCGTGAAAGGTCGTATTAATAACACAACCAGATTAGTGACGTTGACTTCGTAATCTTTTCTATACAAATTTCTATTTTTCTTTTTAAGGGGGATATTTTAGTTTTATTGTACTTATAAGATGAGTGTGTTACGGAACTGAGTTTATATATATATATATATATATATATATATATATATATATATATATATATATATATATATATATATATATATATATATATATATATATATATATATAGCCATAATTACCTCTTAATAACAGATTCTCTCACCATCGGGAATCAACTTTATGATAATTGCTTATGGTTGGCC
>NC_090746.1:18751633-18756633 GCF_036898095.1 Palaemon carinicauda
ACAGACTTCTCGGCCTGCAAGTAACGATCGAAGGTAAAACCATATTAGTGATTAATGCATACTTCCCCTGGGAGTGCCAGTCAAACTTTGATCAGTATTGTATATTACTAGGAGAAGTCCAAGGTATTATTAATGATACCACCGCTGACCATGTGTGCATAATAGGAGACTTTAATGCGCACCCATCCAGACTTTTCTATAATGAATTACAGCGTCTCTGTTCTCAACAATCTCTTCAAATTAGCGATGTTGCCCTACTGCCTCCTTCGTCTTTTACGTACATGCAAAACAGAAATAATATGCCCATCACATCCTGGCTTGATCATTGTATTACCACTGACCGCCTGCATAGCTCTATCACTGAATGTATTATACGATACGACCTTTCGTCTGCATTCGATCACATACCCATACAGATCACATTTCACACACCCTCCCTCCCGGCGGTACCCATCCAAAGGGAGAGGCTACCTTCCATCACATGGGATTTCTCCAACCTCCAAAAATCCACTGCATTCAAACGCTTATCTGAAAGTAATCTCCGCTCGATAATCCAACCTGCTGAAGCCCTGCTCTGCAATAATCCTAATTGCCGCAACGAACAGCATAAAACAAAACTGAAGGAATTCTACGTAAATATCATAAATGCCCTACGGAGCTCGGGAAGAGACACGTTTAGACTCTCTAGAGGTAACCATCGAAACATACCTGGTTGGAATGACTTAGTTAAAGACCTCTATGCACACTCTCGAGAAATGTTCCTTCTTTGGAGGAACGATGGTAGCCAGAGAGAAGGTCCCCTCGCTCTTCAGATGAGACAAGCGAGAGCACAGTTCAAACTTGCTCTCCGTCAATGTCGCAGCAACGAAAATCAGCTACGAGCCGATGCACTGTCCAGAAAATTGACCAACCATGACTTCCCCCATCTTTGGAAAGATATTAATTCACTAAACCCAAAGTCAAACAAATTATCCCAAAGAGTAGGGGATGCAATTGGCGAAGAATCCATCGCAAGAATGTGGGGGGATCACTTCAGTACCATCCTAAATTGTATAAATGACCAAGATACCCGAAATGAAGTGGATACCCTCATCAATGTCAATATGGATTTTCAATATAGTGACCGTATCTCCCCGAGTGACGTGTGCGAGGCTATCAAGAAATTACCTAGTAACAAGGCTCCCGGCTGCGATGGCCTTCCTGCCGAGGCTTTCAAATTCTGCCACCCTATAATTTATATCCTATTTTCTGCACTATTTAATGCCTGTATATTACACCAATATCTCCCCGAAACCCTGCTACTTGTCCACTTAATACCTCTCATAAAAAACAAACTGAAGGATGCCAGTGACCCAGGAAACTACCGCCCCATCGCCATTACAACAATTTCATCGAAAATATTTGAATCTCTTCTGTTCCGTCGCCTTGCACCATTTCTCCACACCGCAGACAATCAATTTGGTTTTAAGACTAACCACTCGACTGACACCTGTATATATATTTTAAAGGAGTTATTGAATTTCTATATATCCTCGGCCTCCCCTGTCTACTTATGTTTTGTAGACGTGCGGAAGGCATTTGACAGAGTAAACTATCTGAAGCTCTTTTTGAAACTACGCAAAAGGGGAACTCCTCTATATCTCATCGGTATATTATACTGTTGGTTCACAACACAACAGTTCTGTGTCAAATGGGGCAATGTCCTGTCCCAGCAATTCGGCTCATCTAACGGTCTCAGGCAAGGAGGCATCCTCTCACCATACTTATTTAATGTTTACACAGACGACTTAAATATCAGACTGAATTCACTTCCCATTGGTTGTACAGTTAATGGCTTTACCATAAATAACCTTTGCTACGCTGACGATATGGTCCTCATCTCCCCCTCTGCTCAAGGCTTACAATGTCTCATCAATACTTGCAACGCATACGCTATTGAACATGACATAATCTATAACGAATCGAAGACACAGTGCATGTCTGTCCTTCCTAGATCGCTCCGTTTCGTAGAAGATCCACATATTTACCTTCAAAACCATCAGCTAGAATTTGTCAATGATTTTCCTTACCTAGGTCACATCATTACGAAAGATTTAAAGGACACTTCTGACATTGAAAACAGGCGACGAAGACTGTGTTGTCTAGGGAACATGGTAACGAGAAGATTTGCCTTCTGCCGCCAAGATATCAAAAAACTCCTATTTCAAACCTACTGCTATAACGTATACGGCTGCTCGCTATGGGCAAACTATACGCGAGAATCGATGAGACGTATCACAGTCATACACAATGATATCCTAAGGCGCCTGACCAATACCCCGAGGCACCATTCAGCTTCAGCGATGTTTGTTGAAAATAGTCTGGATAACCTGAAAACCATCATTCGTCGCTCTATAGTAAGTCTCACCTCCCGCCTACGATCTAGTGATAATCCCCTAATTCAAAATGTGCTTGTAAGTGCAGCGAGAATAAAATCCAAAATGTGGAAAACCTGGAATACGGAAGCGTCAGTACAATGAATTGTATTCACTAATATTTGATAGTGTGGCTATGCCAAATCCTCATCACTAATAACTTTGGTATGATTCCCAGTATTGTTATGATAACGTGTTTTATTATGTTACATCTTTGTTGTCTGGATGTCCTGTATTTCCTTCACACCCCTGCTCAGTGACTAGATTTTTTTTTTTCCTCCCCAGTGTTCCTTCATTTTCAAGCAATTTCTGTTCCAACATATCATTGTCATCTCCATTTTGTTTTCTCTTTTTTTTTTCTCTCTCTCCCGCTTTTTTGTTTGCTAATATGTATGGTATCATCATTGCTAAGCATTAATTCTAATGTGACTTTGTTACCCAAACCTTAGATCTCTGTGGTCAACCTGCTAATTGATGTTTATAATATATCACTGATTTATTGCATTTCTCATCTTTTTTTTTTTTTTTTTTTTTTTTTTGTACCGATGTCAGAAGTGTAAGATCACTGTACCCTTATTGTAACTCTGTATATGGCTTCTGCTGAAATAAAGATTATTATTATTATTATTATTATTATTATTATTATATATATATATATATATACATATGTGTGTGTGTGTGTCTGTGTCTGTGTATGTGTGTGTATGTGTGTGTAAAACAAAGATGAAACCTTATCAAGGTTTCATCTTTGTTTAACATCTTGCCACCTTCATAAGTATGTTCTTTTCCATTTACTTTATAAAACATGGCAAAATATATATATATATATATATATATATATATATATATATATATATATATATACTGTATATACATATATATACACACACACACATATATATATATATATATATATATATATATATATATATATATATATATATATATATGCACACAAGAGTAATATCTACATTAACCTGTCACAAGGAGCGCTAATATATGAAATTATTTTCTGAACAACACATTAAAGGAACATCCGACCAAAGTTATAGTGTGATATTGCTGGATGACAACTATACCATTGTTAAAGGCATACAACCCGAGGTGGTATGAATTAATAGCTGTCACCCACGCATCAACCACGCTGTCTCATTTTGCAAGGAAGTAATTAGAACCGAAGAAATCCTTTTCCGAAATATAGAACCTACGACGGATACTTTTATCTCTACCTCAGACTGTCATCACATCTCACACCCACCGTGTCACTAAAAGGTATTTTATATTCTTTTTTTTTTCGCTGGTTAGATTTAATATGACCTTTGCACTTTCCAGACGATTTTCTGATTTTGTTTAAAGTCTTATTGTGAAACTGTTCTCTTCGTTTTCACAATTGACTGATGTAGAGCACTGTTTGTTGGCTTAAACAGATGATTTGTGCTGTACTATAAATACGCACATAAAGAGAAGTATATAAATTACATGCTGCCGTTTCTAGTACACGGCACACACAATATTATATATATATATACATATATATATATATATATATATATACATATATATATATAATATATATATATATTATATATATATATATATATATATATATATATATATATATATATATATATATATATATATATATATATATATATACAGGGCGACACACAAAAAACCGGTCATCACCAAAAAACGAATAAATTCCAAAATTTCATTTAGATCGACACAAAACTTTAGCTACATTAGGTCAAGCCTGTGTAGCAGACATTTCCAAAGTTTCAAGTCTGTACAACAAAAATTCTTTGTTTCACTGGCTCTCCAAAATGTGCTCCAAATGAGCTCCCCGGCGCTGCAGGCACATTTGGATCAGGTGGGCAAAATTCTCGAAGACCCTCACGCATTCCTCCCTTGGAATCACTAATTGCTGCTGTGATTGCTGCCTTCAGGTCAGGGATAGTCTGGGGGTTGTTTCCATATACCATGTCCTTAAGGTATCCCCAGAGATAAAAATCTAGGAGGTTCAGGTCTGGTGAATGCGGCGACCACTCCGGGTCACACCTGCGGCTGATCAGTTGGTCAGGGAAATGCTGCTGTAGCCATGCCAATGATTCGTTTGAAGTGTGGGGGTTGGCACAATCCTGCTGGAACCACTGGAGGACCCTGACGACTCCTCTCCATCGACCAAGTGCTGTCCAGAACTTGCCAAGCACCTGGACATAATCGCTCGGTGTTGATTGTCACAGACCGCTCGTTGTCGTCCTCGAACCAGACCGGTCCAATGATGCCATGTTTGGAGATGGCGACCCAGGAAGTGCACTTCACAGAGTGTAATGGCCTTTGCAGGCAGTGCTGGGGGGGGGGGGGCGGGTGCTACCCCAGGAGATATTGTTCTTCGAGTTTACGTGACCTGACAACAGAAAATATGCCTCGTCCGAAAACCAGATATTGTCAAGGAAGTCTGGCACAGCGTCAATCTTTTCGCAAAACCACCGGCACATGATTACCCGCTTCCTCATGTCGTCAGGTGTAAGCTTGTGTGTAATCTGTATCCTGTAAGGATACAGGTGGAGAACTGCATTCAAAATT
>NC_090746.1:18764133-18766850 GCF_036898095.1 Palaemon carinicauda
AATCTTGTAAGACTTTCTCAATAAGCCAATTTTTTGTGCAATTGAAGAAGACACAGACCTAATGTGTTTCTCAAAAGTAAATTTGCTGTCGTGAATCACACCTAAAATTTTAAAAGTGTCATACAAATTTAAAGAAACATCATCAATACTGAGATCCGGATGTTGAGGAGCCACCGTCCTTGACCTACCTACAATCATACTTTGAGTTTTATTAGGATTCAACTTCATACCCCATAATTTGCACCATGCACTAATTTTAGCTAAATCTCTATTAAGGGATTCACCAACCAATTCCATTCAGGGGATGAAATTGATACAAAGAGTAGCATCATCTGCATATGCAACAAGCTTGTTTTCTAGGCCAAACTACATGTCATGTGTATATAGTATGAAAAGTAATGGGCCAAGAACACTACCCTGTGGAACACCGGATATCACATTCCTATACTCACTATGGTGCCCATCAACAACAACTCTTTGAAATCTATTACTTAAAAAATCAATAATAATGCTAAGAAACGACCCACCCACTCCCAACTGTTTCAGTTTGAAAACAAGGGCCTCATGATTAACACGGTCAAAGGCAGCACTAAAATCAAGGCCAATCATACGAGCTTCCCGACCACAATCAAGGGATTTCTGTACAGCATTGGAGATCGTAAGAAGGGCATCACATGCTCCAAGGCCTTTACGAAACCAAATTGCAAACTAGGGAATAGATGATTACCATCAGCAAACCTATTAAGACAATTTGCAAGAAGACGTTCAAAAACTTTAGATAATATGGGAGTTATGGAAATTGGGCGGTAATCAGTGGGACTTGAGCTACCACAAACACATTTACATAGAGGAGTAACATAACCAATTCTCAAACAAGTGCTAAACGCTCCTCTTCTTGCTAACTTGCGCAAAATAACATAATTTTGGAGCTAAGAAATCTGCTGTCTTTATAAAAAAACAAAGGAAAAAATGCCATTTGGGTCTACACCTCCATAAGCATCAAGGTCCATCAACAGAACTTTAATCTCACGATATCGAAAAGCTAAACTAGTTGTTTAGCCTCAGGAAAACAGGAATGAGGAAGTTCAAGTTTTTCATTACTCTGTTTACTGTCAAAAACATCAGCCAACAGGGTTGCCTTTTCCTTTGGACAGTGAGTGACTGAGCCATCTAGTTTAAATAAAGGAGGAACTGTTGCATCTACACCAGAGAGTGCAGATTTAAGGGTAGACCACCATTTGTGTTCCTGAGTTGTACCAGAAAGGGTTTCTTTTATGGTTAAATTGTATTCCTTTTCAGTTGAGGCATAAACTCTCTGAGCAAAAGCTCGAAGCTGAGTATAGTTATTCCAGGTCAAATCTGATCTGTTACCCTTCCAAACATGATAGGCCTCCTGTTTCTCCAAATAAGCACGTCTACAATCATCATTGAACCACGGTTTGTCCTTCACTCGGTACCTTAGCACACGAAAAGGGATACCCCTATCAATTATGTTGACTAAATTCTCATTCAAAGGGACAACAGAATCTACACTACTATATAATTGTGACCAATTCAAGCACAAAAGATCATGCAAAATCCCATTCCAGTCTGCTTGGGATTTCATATAAATTTTACAAGAGTATGATATATCAGGGACAGGCTGCTCAGTCTTCACTACTAATGAAATCGAGGCAAGATCAGATGTCCCGACTGGAGAACCAACCTTACTAGTTATAGCGCCAGGGGAGTCAGTATATACGAGGTCCAAGCAATTACCAGACCTGTGAGTAGCTTCATTTATGATTTGCTCACAGCCTGATTCAGAAGTAAAGTCTAAAACTCTTAAGCCATGGCGATCGGTAGGAGAGATAGAACTTAACCACTCCCTATGGTGAGCATTAAAATCACCAACAAAGACAAAAGAAGCCTTTCTATCATCTTGTATCTCAGCCATAATGGTAATAAGACAATCGAAGATAGAATCATCCATGTCTGGATTCCGGTAGATGGAACACAAATAAAAGTTGTTATGCCTGCCACAAACTCATGAATCTCATGACATTCACATTGATAGCAGGACTTATGAGAAGCCGGGTACTCGGTCCTAATATACACCGCCATTCCTCTGGCCCTGGGGATGGCATCACGTTTCAACATTATTGGCTTCTTAAAACCAGTTATAAGAAGCTCAGATGAGTGCCTCATATTAGAAACCAAAGTTTCTGAGCACAAAAGAATATCATACTGCCTGGACGCAACTGTAAGGTCTTGGATATTTGCATGAAGACCACGAATATTGCAATACAGAAGATGACATTGACGAAATCTAGGACGTACTGGTCCCAGATTTCGCTCAATGTCTCCAGACAGCATAAGAATTAATAGGAATAAAAAAAAAAGAGACATCATACTTAAAAACTAGACTAAAAAGAATTATAACAAAAACAATATGTACAGAATTATAAATAAAGTGATTGATGAAACTCAGACTATAGTAAAAAGTCGGAAAAACTGGTCAACATGGAGGAGCCGATACACCATGCAAGCCTAAATACCCTCCAGGATAGCCACTTCAACTGAAGGGAGGACAGTAAGGATAGTTTTGAGAAGGAAAAGAATCAGAAATAGAAAAGACAACTGATTGATAAACCACCAGGCATCCATGGCCCTTCTATTAAGTCTGCCCAACACACCATTTCAAAAAAACAAGAGGAAGAAAAAAAAATAGTAAAATA
>NC_090746.1:18767350-18772350 GCF_036898095.1 Palaemon carinicauda
GTAATGTATACTATTTAATGCATGTGAAAATATTTATCAGCGAGATAAATTACCCCATACTCATTTCACTCTTTCTTTCCTTACAGGAGGAGGCTAAGGTGAAGTGTGCAGTCATGTTCTGCAACCACAAAAGCAGGGACTTTAGTGGCCACGAGATGTGCAAGTCTCGTGCCCCCTGCTCCATCGCAACTGAAACCCTGAGGTATTGGGATCCGAAGGGTTGCACCGTTTGCTCGGCCCTGACGACCAATGGTTTCGGTGATCCCCAAACGACGGAGTCGAGGGATACTGCGAGGGAAACGCTTCGAAAGTGGGTAAGAGGGTTCCAGAAGAACTCTCCGGGACCTTACCTGCCAAACGAAGCTATGAGAAGCCTTCTGTTCCCTAAGGCCCAATCCGACGCGGTTGTGCCTCAGGCACAGGTCAAGCCTCCCTTCATTCAACTGACGATAGAGGCTGACATCAGCAAGAATCTCTATGGCATGGACATCCATCAAGAACGGGTGTCAGAGGTGTCCTTAGACACCGAAAAGGATCTTCTACAAGAAAATCCTGAAGAAGAGGTGGCCCAGCCACCCGAAGAGAAAGGAGGATCCGTATCGACAGTAACGGGAGACCCTCAGTTTTCTGTGACGGCATATCAATCTATACCGTCAACCTCTTCGGCCCCAACTCCTCAATCGGACCCGCTGTTAACCAAGGGCGTAGCGCTCATGGGAAAGCTGCAACTGATGATGGAAACAATGAGCAAGGGACAACAAGAGATGAGGAGGGATGTCAGAGAAGCGAAACGCTCGGGCGCTTTCAGAGGCTCTCAAAAGCGTGTCAGAGTCTCCGACTTACCCCAATGCTCCGAAACCAACCCCTGGAGGTATGCGGAGTATATGCCCATGATGAAATGGGAAACTTTACATCTCTGAGAAGATGGGGGCCAAACTCCTCGAAGATCTACAATTCTGGCCTAACATTTCGGCTTACCCAGAATGTTTCGCGAGATTGCGGGATGAACCAACATCATGAGAGGAGACGGAACCTAACGAGGTCATGATCTTTGAGCATGACAAGGCACAGGCTCTCTTGATGAGTACCCTAAAGAAAGCTGGCTATACCAACTCGAAGGTTTCAGCTTTGAGCAGGAGGCACTCTACCTTCCTTGCTCCTTCCTCCAGAGCTTTTCCCTTTTCGGCCAAAGCTCTCAACTGTGTGCTAAAAGCAGTCGACGCAGGCAAACCATGCCCTACGCTAGAGGAATGCAAACCATTGTCTCTAGCCCTGCCTACCTGCGAGAAGGAATGGAACGAGGTTCATATAACCTTCTCAATCTCGAAACTGGATCCAGAGATAGCAGGACAACAGTTCAACGAGAACCTTCCAAAGTTGTCGGAACATCTTCTGAGAAGGGAACAGGAGACAAAAGAGAGACTAGCCGCCTCTTTGTCTCTCCAGAACTGTATGAAGATGTGTGCAGGCCTCTCAAGCACCCCAGATATGTACACAGTCCTAGCCAAGATGCACATGGCTACCCTTGTGAAGGACATGTACACTTTCGTAAAGGCCAGGAGGGCCTGTAGAGAGCATGTGTTTGCCAATCCAATAGTCAAACACGAGCCCAGGAAGTTGTTTACTTCATTTATCTGGGGCAAGGACCTCTTCCCAAAAGAAGTAGTCCAAGAGGTAGTTGCTAAAGCTGCCACAGAGAATAGGAACCTTCTCCAGAAGTGGGGCATGTCTTTCAAGAGGATATCATCCTCTGACGCTGGTCCCCAACCCAAGAACAGGAAGACAAAGAAGCCACGCATGCCTCATAGACCTGCACAGCATCCTACCGTTACCGTGACCACAGTGCCCCAAATGGTTGCCCAGCCGCAAACCACCTTCCAAATGGTTGCCCCAGCAGTTGGTAGCTCAGTCGCCAGCCTTTAATCCAGGCTTTCAGAGGCACACCACTACCTTTCGCCCTAAAGGTACAGGCTCTAGAAGAGGCTCCTCAAGAAACCCCTCAAGGGATAGAGGAGGACGTGGTCAGGGTAAAAAAACACTCCGGATCATCTCACAATGAGATGCTCCGGGTAGGAGGAAGACTTCCACTTTCGGGATCTTTGGACCTTCAATCATTGGCCCCACAGCCTAATCAAGAATGGACTCGGGTGGAAATGGAACAAAACTCCACCCCCTTTTCCTCAATTTTTCCAACACTCCAACCCCTTATTGGAAGAATATACCTTAGAACTCTTAAACAAAAAGATAATAAGGAAAACAAAGTCCATCAAATTCCATGGAAGACTGTTTTGCGTTCCCAAGAAAGACTCGGACACACTCAGAGTCATTCTAGACTTGTCTCCACTCAACAAGTTCATCGAGAACAAGTTCCGGATGCTAACCCTACAACACAATAAGGACCCTGTTACTAAAAGGGGCGTACATGGTCTCAATAAACCTAGCAGATGCTTATTGGCACAAATTATGTCTTCACAGCCATGCCCTTTGGACTAAACATAGCCCCAAGGATATTCACAAAACTTGCGGACACAGTCACCCAACAGCTACGCTTAGAAGGCATTCAGGTAGCAGCATACCTGGACGACTGGCTGGTGTGGGGAGCACCCAAGACAGCTTGTCTGCAGGCAGCCAAGAAGGTGATCCAGTTCCTGGATCATCTGGGCTTCAAGATCAACTACAAGAAGTCTCGCCTCTCTCCAGCTCAAGAGTTTCAATGGTTAGGAATCCATTGGAACTTGCAGTCACACCGCCTCTCCATCCCACCGCAGAAGAGGAGAGAGATTGCGGGTTCTGTCAAGAGACTACTGAAATCCAACAAGATTTCAAGATGCCAACAGGAAAGAGTACTGGGCTCTCTCCAGTTCGCAGCAGTGACAGACCCAGTGCTGAAAGCACAACTGAAGTATGCGTCAGGAGTTTGGAGAAGATACACATCTAACACTTAAGAGATCAACAGAGATCGACACCGACCTTACTGCGATCACTTCTAAGGCCGTGGTCAAAGGTCAAGAGCCAAACAAGGACTATTCCCTTACAACCACCTCAACCTTCAGTGGTAATCCATACAGATGCCTCACTGGAAGGATGGGGAGGCCATTCCCATCAAAGGAAAGTACAAGGGAACTGGTCACACTAGTTCAAGACCTTTCACATCAACATTCTGGAAGCCATGGCAGTCTTCCTAGCGTTCAAGAAACTATCCCCTCACAGATCAGCACACATCAGGCTGGTCCTTGGTCCTTGACAGCGAAGTAATAGTGAAATGTCTGAACCTACAAGGCTCGAGATCGCCCTACATCAATCACGTGATGTTAGCCATCTTTCGCTTGGCAAGGAAGAAAAGATGGCACTTATCAGCAGTTCACCTGCAAGGGTTCCACAATGTGACGGCGGACGCTCTATCTAGGCAAAAACCGATAGAGACAGAATGGTCCTGGACGCAGACTCATTCTCCTTCATCTTGGAAAAAGTCCCGGAACTGCAGATCGACCTCTTCGCAACGAGCGACAACAAGAAACTACCTTGATATGTGGTCCCATACGAGGACCCTCGGGCAGAAGTGACAGACGCCATGTCCCTCGATTGGAAAAGATGGAATCATATCTACCTGTTCCCACCAACAAATCTCCTGCTGAAGGTCCTCAACAAGCTGAGATCCTTCAGGGGAACAGCAGCAGTAGTGGACCCCAAATGGCCTTGGAGAAATTGATTCCCTCTAGTGATTAGAACTGAAGCTGAAGCTGTTTCCTCTACCGAATCCAGTTCTATCCCAACTGGTTCAGAAGTAGACTGTCTACGCTTCATCATTGAGAACCCAAAACCTACACCTCATGATTTTCTCGCCTTAGCAGCCAAGAAAAGTCAACCAGCAGATAATATGAATCGTCTTTGAAGAAGTGGGTCTCCTTTTCAAAGCAAACAGACCGGCAAAATACTTGATAGACTTTTGCCTTTCCTTCTTCATCACCTTCATGAACAAGGCCTGGCCCCACCACAATAACTACGTGTAAGTCAGCTTTGACTAGACCTCTTCTTTATGCCTTCCAGGTGGACCTGTCAAACGAAATCTTCAATAGGATTCCGACAGAATGCGATAGACTCAAACCAGCAACCCCTCCAAAGCCCATATCATGGTCCTTGGACAAAGTCTTGCACCATGCTTCGAACTTGAACAACAAAGAATGTACCCCAAAGGATCTAACACAGAAAGTGATATTCTTGTTTGCTATAGAGTTAGGGGCTAAAGTTAGTGAAATAGTGGCCATATCTAGAAATGAGGGTCATACAGTATTCAGTTCACAGAAGAGGGAGAACTGAATCTCTTTCTCGATCCTACCTTTCTCGCCAAAAACGAGCTGCCCACCAAAATGTGGGGTCCTTGGAGAATCTGCCCTCTGAAGGAAGATGTCTCTCTATGTCCAGTAGAGTGCCTTAAGGTCTATCTTCGAAGAACTTCAGACTTCAAGGAGGGACAGCTCTTCCAAGGCGAAACCTCAGAATCAAACTTATCCCTAAAACAACTGAGGTCAAAACTCACCTGCTTTATTCGTAGAGCGGATCCTGACAGTGCACCCGCAGGTCACAATCCTACAAAAGTTGCTTCCTCGTTGAACTTCTTTCAACATATGGACTTTGATAGACTCCACTCATATACTGGGTGGAAATCTTCTAGAATCTTCTATAAACATTACGCAAAGCAAGTGCATGAAATAAAACACTTTGTGGTGGCGGCAGGTACTGTTATAAAACCTGTCATCTAGTGCTGCGATGAACAGTGGACTGTTTGGGAATTAACAGTGGACCGGGGTGAACAGGTATTAGCACCTTGAGTGTAATACCTTTTAATGAAAATCACTATGGCGATTCTCGGACTGTTCTATATAGGTGTAGAATCTAACCAATAACACCAGTGCTGTGTGAACATTCGTACACAGTGTTGAAACATAGCCAACATCTAAGTGAAATCAATCAAATAATTTCACAAGAGTGAGTGGCACCCT
>NC_090746.1:18774850-18797350 GCF_036898095.1 Palaemon carinicauda
AGTCACTTAGGAGAGGACATACTAACGTACTGATCAATTTCGATAAAGCACTGGGTTAAGTGTGTGTGAGAGAGAGAGAGAGAGAGAGAGAGAGAGAGAGAGAGAGAGAGAGAGATTGATTGATTTAAAGTTTTCAGGCATCCTGACAAAAGAGAGAGAGAGAGAGAGAGAGAGAGAGAGAGAGAGAGAGAGAGAGAGAGAGAGAGAGAGAGAGAGAGAGAGATTGATTGATTGATTTAAAGTTTTCAGGCATCCTGACAAGAGAGAGAGAGAGAGAGAGAGAGAGAGAGAGAGAGAGAGAGAGAGAGAGAGAGAGGGTTCTAACTCTATCTCTATGTATGTCTGTCTCTGATCTGACCCAGCCTTGGGTCACCTAAATATAAAATTTTGGCTAATTCGAGAAGCTTCCAGGATTGAATTCTAGTAGCGTGGGGGTTGTGATTTGCGTCAAAGTTTCCAACTAGATAAAAATAGACCGGGAGCCAGCAGTGGTTTGGGTAGCTGAAAAGCGAACCAATTTTCTTAGTTATAGTGATGTTGTATGTACATCACTGTTTATGAAAACTGAAGTCTGCCGGGGATCTGGTGGTGGGTGTGGCCCTCAGCGGCATGAAAGTGATATGGAAAAATTGACCTAGATCAGCTGGAAAGTGAACCATTTGATAATGGTGTTGAAATGTCCCTTATACCTTCAGGAACTGGGAATGGGTACCGACAGACTTTTTGTGTGGTGGCGTGACCCTGACAGACTTACGTAACTGCCACGTCAAAATTGACCTAGATCAGCTGAAAAGCGAACCGAATGAAACTTCTTGTAAAATCTTCAGTACCACCCCAGGTATAGTGAATGACCACTGACAGACAGTTTCTATGGTGGGGTACCCCTGACAGACATGCCCAAAAGACCAGACCCCATAAGTGACCTAGATCAGCAGAAAAGCGAACCAAATGAAACTTGTTGTAAAATCATCAGTACCACCCCAGGTATAGTGAATGACCACTGACAGACAGTTTCTGTGGTGGGGTACCCCTGACAGACATGCCCAAATGATCAGACCCCATAAGTGACCTAGATCAGCTGAAAAGCGAACCAAATGAAACTTGTTGGAAAATTATCAGTACCACTCCAGGTATAGTGAATGACCACTGACAGACAGTTTCTGTGGTGGGGTACCCCTGACAGACATGCCCAAATGACCAGACCCCATAAGTGACCTAGATCAGCTGAAAAGTGAACCAAATGAAACTTGTTGTAAAATCATCAGTACCACCCCAGGTATAGTGAATGACCACTGACAGACAGTTTCTGTGTTGGGGTACCCCTGACAGACATGCCCAAATGACCAGACCTCATAAGTGACCTAGATCAGCTGAAAAGTGAACCAAATGAAACTTGTTGTAAAATCATCAGTACCACCCCAGGAATAGTGAATGACAATCAATCTTTCAATGTACTTTACAACATTAAATTTGTTTCATGTTCAAAGTAACTGAAGAAATGGACCAAGACAAATCGCCTTCCCAGGTGGAAGATCTATTGGAAAGTTTCACAGAGGAGCTATCTCAAACTGGAGATGATAATAATTGTACATCACCAAGAATAAACGGGAAGGTAATGAAAATTTCAACTTCTAATTGTTTTAGTGGTGTTTTCAGATCGTTTTAGAACTAACATTTGTTATTGTATGAAGTACTAATGGTATTAAGAAGTTTGTTATTTGTGGAAGTTTTTTTCTAGGGTAATAAAAATGGTGCGGTGGCCTCCATCTTTTTCATCTGCAAAACGTTAACTGAAGAGGATAAACAGAGAATTGAGAGAACAGGACCCTCCTTGAAAAATGCAGCATCCATTCGTTCCATCTTGATGAGTAACAAATATGAAGAAGTCACTATGAGGATTATGAGCTCTGACTTTTGTGGTGAAATGTACCATCCCTCCTGCCACCGAAGATACACTGCTGTGAAGAGACCAGAAAATGAGTTGGGTCCATCAAAGAGAGATACAAGGTCAAGCAGTGTCTTGCCAAAGACTGAGAGACATGGCATCTTAAAGAGAGAGTGTATCTTCTGTGGGAAGGAGAGGAAAAAGAAACGGGGAAAAGAGGAACCGCATACATTAATTGCAACAAAAGGTGGCTGTGATACACTATTGGAGTGGGCCCATAGATCCACAAATGACCATTTCAAAAGTTTGATCATGGGCAATATTGATCTTATTGCCAAAGAGGGTAAATACCACAAGTCGTGCAGATGGCATTTCATGCATGAGACAGAAGTGGCAGAAAAAAGTTGTGCAACACCTCATGATATCCGGAAAAGGGCATTCAAATCACTGTGTGGTTTCATCACAGAACAAATTATCCAAAATGAAAAGTCACTGATGGTGACATCATTGTTGAATAAGTACAAAGCTGAATACACAAGTAATGGAGGTGATCCCCAAGATGTTGACGCATACACAACACAAAATCTGATAAGGAAAGTTCAAGATAAATTTGGTGACCAAGTCCGAGTGAAGCTTGCTGACAATAGAAGGGGAAATTTCATCCATGCCGCATCACTCACTGAAGAACAGGCACGAGTACATCTGTATGACAACACAAAGGAACATGAGGAAAATGAAAAACTTATATGGGCGGCCCTCCATCTTCGTTCCCAGATCATGCAGTTGCCAAAATTCAAAGTGCCTGATCCAGCCACAGTGCAAAATTTGAAAGAAAGTGCACCGGATATACCAAAGCAACTGGAGCTGTTTTTTAGAAGCCTCTTAGGTGGCCTTACACCAAACTTACAAGGGCCTCAAAATGGGGCAATTGACCGAAGGGCCACATCGATGGCATCTGATGCTGTGTTCAATGCTACGCAACTGGGCGGGCGGCAACAAAAGAAACTGAGAAGTATCTCCTCGGAACATTGCAGAGGGGGCAGGTAGCAAGACAACAATTCGAAAGAGAGTGGCACAAGGACTCGGCAAGATTTCTGAAGTCAGTAAAAAGGATAAGGGTGAAAAAAGGGACGACTCTTGCTACAGAAACTGCAAAGAGGGTTGAAAGTCTGAGAGACTTTTTCATAAGAATCATCATTGTTGTGGCCGAAAATAACAACTTCGATCTCAGGCACGTTCTTAGGTACCCAATCACGTCATATCCTCTTTCCCTGGCACATGCTGATGGAGCACTCTTGAAGAGCAGGAAGCATACATTACTGAATAGGCTGGAAGAGTTCCAGAAAGACACACCAATCCCAACAGAGGTACATCAAGGTATTTGTGTTCGGATATATGATGGAGGCCTGCTTATTCATTCTGTCTTGTCAGTGTTGAATGTTGGAACATTGTATGGAGCTATTGCCTAAACCATCCTATCTACAGTATGCACTGGTGGAGGGGATGAAATCCATGTCTGCCTTGATAAGTACGTCGAAAATTCAGTCAAGGACAGTGAGAGAAAATTATGTGGTGCAGAAGATTTTGTTTACACAATCACTGGACCTAACCAGACAATGAGACATAAAGGAGCAAAACTTCTCAATAATGGAATGTTCAAAAACGAACTTGGAAAATTTCTGCTAAAGGAATGGGGGGGGGGGGGGGAAAATCACAATTGGAACATCCTAAATAGAAAAACACTGTATGCCTCTTATGGCGGTGAATGTTTCCAATATATGCCAAATGCCTTCCAGGAAATCTCAGTGACCAGCCCATCTCACCTCCAGGCCAACCACGAGGAGGCAGATACCCTTATAGCATTCCACCTGGAAAATACCTCAGGAAGCAAGGTCCTTGTACGAGCATCCGATGCAGATGTTCTCATTATACTTATTGGTATACTTGGAAATCAAGACCCAGAAGTGAGGTCCTCCAAAAATGTCTTCATGGACTGTGGCAGCGAAAACAGCAGGCGATACAATAATGTCACCAATATTGTAGAGGTCCTTGAGGAGCAAAAATCAGGACTCCCAAAAGCACTGCCAGGTAACCACACATTCACTGGATGTGACTTCACATCAGCCTATTACAGGTAGGATTTTGTTCCACTTTTAACTGACAGATTGAGTTGGCATACTCATTGTACAGCAAAGATTTAGAATCATGACAAAATGAAGTTAATTAGTTTGAAGAGGTAGTCATGCCGTTGTTACCAACATGATTCATATTCCCCTTCAGGAAAGGCAAAGTCAAACCTCTTATACTTGAGAAGGACCCAACTGGAAGCTTTCTCCAGTTGTTCTCCAACATGGGTGAAGTTGACATAGACGTGGCATCCGAGTTTGTTTGCAAGATGTATGGCCAAAACAAAGAACGTGATGTAGATGAAGCACGTTATAGAAAAATTATGCAGATGTCGGGCACAGTAGATAAGGTATATATGTATCAAGTGTGTTGGGTTTTCAGGATGTAACATGTCTCCCTTGAATTGACTTAAGAGAGTAACAATGTATTCATATCGTAACCTCTAATGCACATTCTATGATATTTCTTTCTGTCTCTCACTCTAGGGTCTTAACAACCAACATTTATTTTGACACGAAAAGCATTCTGAGTGTATCACTCAATTATTTCAATCTAATCTAACTTAAAAACATTCTCTTTTGAAGTATTATGTCATATGATTCCACATTCCTTTCAGGAAAACCCACTTCTTCATATCAAAAAGGTTGACTGCGCATTGTTGCCCCCAACACGTCGGACACTTAAGAAAAAACTACTGAGGGAACACTACGTGACAGTTTTGTGGAGTTATGCTAACACAAAATCACCCGATCAAGGCCTATGCGCCATTGATTATGGTTGGGCAGTAGATGGTGACTTGCAGCCAACCTGGTTTGACAGACCAGCCGTTCCTGATTCTTTATTTGCTAATGACAGTGACAAAGATCAGGAAATTCTTAGTTAATCAGAGGAAACAGTGATGGAAACAGATAACCTTGATGAACTGAGTGACTATGACCAGTGTGAGGATGAGCCATGGAGTGAGGACTCAGATTCTGATACTGAAGAGATGGATTAGTATATTTAATAGTTGGTCCTCCATTGACACAATGCATTTAATGCAAGGTTATAGTATGTGCACAAAACATTTAATGATGTAATATATATGGCCAGCCGGATTTATCCCTCCTTTTTTACTATTATTTCTCAGCATCCACAATGATGTGAAAGGAATTATTATGGATTATATTTTCATTCAGTCTGATCAATTCTATTGTGCATGTACGATATTAGATATTAAATATTAGATATTAGATATATGTTTAAGGAAATCCATTGTAACTGTTCGATGATAGGCACTTATTATCAGATGGCGTTATTTACTTTGGTGTGTTTCAGAAAACATAATTTAAATTTTGTTTATATTTACTTCTTCAATATTTTTTATGCATTACATTGTCAGGGATATAGATGTTCTATGGGAAATAATGTTCACTTCAACATTGGCCA
Organism: Palaemon carinicauda; assembly: GCF_036898095.1. NCBI lineage: Eukaryota > Metazoa > Arthropoda > Malacostraca > Decapoda > Palaemonidae > Palaemon > Palaemon carinicauda. The sequence continues at coordinate 18,780,291 of NC_090746.1, forward strand.
GTGATGAATATACATGATAATTTTATATGTTCGTTTCATTGTATTTCATCTGTTTCGCTTACAAGCTAATCTAGCTTAACCCCTTCTGGACTTGGATGTAGTGACCAGTGTTACAAAGCATCATTACACATTGGTCCTGAAGGAATTAATTATGGGGTCTGGTCCTTTAGGCATGTCTGACAGGGGTACCCCACCACAGAAACTGTTAGTGGTCATTCACTATACCTGGAGTGGTACTGATAATTTTCCAACAAGTTTCATTTGGTTCGCTTTTCAGCTGATCTAGGTCACTTATGGGGTCTGGTCATTTGGGCATGTCTGTCAGGGGTACCCCACCACAGAAACTGTCTGTCAGTGGTCATTCACTATACCTGGGGTGGTACTGATAATTTTCCAACAAGTTTCATTTGGTTCGCTTTTCAGCTGATCTAGGTCACTTATGGGGTCTGGTCATTTGGGCATGTCTGTCAGGGGTACCCCACCACAGAAACTGTCTGTCAGTGGTCATTCACTATACCTGGGGTGGTACTGATGATTTTACAACAAGTTTCATTCGGTTCGCTTTTCAGCTGATCTAGGTCACTTATGGGGTCTGATCATTTGGGCATGTCTGTTAGGGGTACCCCACCACAGAAACTGTCTGTCAGTTGTCATTCACTATACCTGGGGTGGTACTGAAGATTTTACAAGAAGTTTCATTCGGTTCGCTTTTCAGCTGATCTAGGTCACTTATGGGGTCTGATCATTTGGGCATGTCTGTTAGGGGTACCCCACCACAGAAACTGTCTGTCAGTTGTCATTCACTATACCTGGGGTGGTACTGAAGATTTAACAAGAAGTTTCATTCGGTTCGCTTTTCAGCTGATCTAGGTCAATTTTGACGTGGCAGTTACGTAAGTCTGTCAGGGTCACGCCACCACACAAAAAGTCTGTCAGTACCCATTCCCAGTTCCTGAAGGTATAAGGGACATTTCAACACCATTATCAAGTGGTTCACTTTCCAGCTGATCTAAGTCAATTTTTCCGTATCACTTTCATGCCGCTGAGGGCCACACCCACCACCAGATCCCCGGCAGACTTCAGTTTTCATAAACAGTGATGTACATACAACATCACTATAACTAAGAAAATTGGTTCGCTTTTCAGCTACCCAAACCACTGCAGGCTCCTGCTCTAAAATGTCAAGAGACGAAATCATGGGTTTTAGGCAACTCTCACACACACCTCAACGCACCCACAACAAGACTTCCCAGCTAGCTCCACCCACCTATTGTCCCCGAAATAAAAAAAAAATATATAACATCCTCTCGCTGGGCATCTCAAAATTTCGAAAAAACGTGGTAAAGAACAATCCAAAGCACATGTCACTGAACATTCTCTCACTAACATGACGCAATGCATCATAAAACATAAAATAACATTAACTAAGCCCTTGTTCCTATCTCTCATGAATCCTACAACACTTTCAAATAGACAACGTAAGACTTCATACCAAACATAAGTGAAATAAAATTAAATTCTTTACACAAAATACGTAAATTACAGATCTTAACTTGAATAAAGAATATAATGAAAGTCACAACGAAAGTCTTACAAAATTTACATAAAATAGTTATATCTACTGTACATGAGGGGGGCTCATTTTACAGGCTGGGTATCATCTCTTCAATGCACAAATTTAAACAAAATAAATAAATATATATACAATTATTAATAAACTATGATATTTACTCTACAATAGACCAGCTTCGTAAGAATATAGAGATAAAATATATAATATATATTTCTATATATATGAAATATATATAATTTCATATATAATATAAATATATATACATATATATACATATATATATATATATATATATATATATATATATATATATATATATGTGCATATATATATAAATATATATATATATATATATATATATATATATATAAACTATTATTATTATTATTGTTATCATATATATATATATATATATATATATATATATATATATATAATATATATATATATATATATATATATATATATATATATATAGGTTATGGAAGCTGTCCATTATAGCTGAAAGTCTGTGAGGTTAATTAGGTTATGGAAGCTGTCCATTATCGCTGAAAGTCTGTGACGTTAACCTATCATCATCATCACCACCTCCTACGGCTATTGATGCAAAGGGCCTCGGTTACATTTCACCAGTCGTCTCTATCTTGATTTTTTAAATCAATACTTCTCCATTCATCATCTCCTACTTCACGCTTCATAGTCCTCATCCATATAGATCTGGGTGTTCCAACTCTTCTAGTGCCTTGTGGAGCCCAGCTGAACGTTTGGTGAACTTATATCTCGTGGGGAGTGCGAAGAGCATGCCCAAACCATCTTCATCTACCCTTCATCATGATCTCATCCACATATGGTACTCGAGTAATCTCTTATAGTTTAATTTCTAATCCTGTCCTGCCATATAACTCCAAATATCCTTCTGAGGGCTTTGTTCTTAAATCTACCAAATCTATTGGAGATTGTTTCATTGTCATACCACGAATCATGTCCCTAGAGTAACACAGATTTCGCTAAACTGATATTCTGATTTTTATATGTAATTTCAGGCGATTTGATTTCCAAATTTTACTTAAATAAATCTAGCCTTTGTCTTATTTACTTTTTTCAATCTTTCATTAAACTAATTCTAAAGACACTGTATTGGAGATCATAGTTCCTGAACACTTAAATGATTCTACCTCATTAATCCTTTCTCCTTCCAATGATATTTCATCTTCCATTGCAAACTCCGTTCTCATCATTTGTCTTTCTTCTACTAATGGCATAGGTAATGGACTACCCTTAAGTTACCCAGTTTCGGTGGGAGCAAGAATGAAAAAGACAAAGAAGTTATTGGATTTCCGTTGCTCACGTAATAATTAGAATAGAACTCCAAAATGTTATGGGGTCGATTGCAAGTTATTTAATACCCATCAACTATGGGATAGCAAAAACATAGAAGCATCTGACACACAATAAAATAAAGGGGAGAACACACAATTGGACAGTATCTCAGAAAATAGCTAAGATTAATGTAAGAGATCATATAAAATAGAATAGTACGCCGTTAGCGTATCTATAAGGCTTAAAGGCCGTTCATAAATTGCAGAGGACAGGGGCAGTGACAATGCCCTTGCAAGCAGGAAAATGCCATATGATCAGCGACCAGCCTTCTCCACCCAAGCTACGACTTAGGGAGGGCCAGGCAATGGTTGCCAAGAACTCAAAAGGTAGACCTATAGGCTCCCTGAAAACCCCAATCCTAAGCTTAAATTGATGGCGAGGTTGCAAGCACTACAAGAAACTACCGAGCTTCAGCGGGACTGGTATCAGAATCTGGCAGATCTCCGGGCATAAAAAAAAAAAAAAAAAAAATAATAATAATAATATCACAGCAAATAGAATAGTACGAAGTTAGTGTAGTTCTAAGGTTTGATGACTAGAACAAAGTTTTATCTTCTTTGTCACTATTTTATAGGTGAGAAGGACACTTAAAATAAACGGAACCACTGAATTTAAAATACGAACCATCATCCACAAAAAATGCAGGTTCAAACTCTTTACTTTGACAATATAATTTGAAACAATAGCCGTACCAGATCGGAAACTAAATGCATTGGGCTTACCTAAGAAAAATTACTTTTGACGGATGCTTACAAAGGCCATTGGAATATTTCCTGCCATGTAGGTCTGTACTTTTGATCGGCCTCAAGATAAAATTCTAGTGATTCCTAAGAATCTTTAGATAGATGATAGAGGATCGAGATGCAAATTTTCTAATTGAAGTCTTAGAACAACTATAGATCATTTGTCTCAAAATCTGGAAAACTTTAAGGTACTCTGATCGTACAACTTCAAAAAACATTATTATTATTATTATTATTATTATTATTATTATTATTATTATTATTATTATTATTACTTGCTAGGCTACAACCCTAGTTGGAAAAGCAGGATGCTATAAGCCCAGGGGCCCCATAAAGGAAAATAGCTCAGTGAGGAAAGGAAAAAAAGAAAATAAAAAATATTTTAAGAATGGCAATAACATTAAAATAAATATTTCCTATATAAACAATAAATACTTTAACAAAACAATAGAAAGAGAAATTACATAGAATAGCGTGCCGGAATGTACCCTCAAGCAAGAGAACTCTAACCCAAGACAGTGGAATACCATGATACAGAGGCTATGGCACTACCCAAGACTAGAGAACACTGGTTTGATTTTGGAGTGTCCTTCTACTAGAATAGCTGCTTACCATAGCTAAAGAGTCTCTTCTACCCTTACCAAGAGGAAAGTAGCCACTGAATAATTACAGTACAGTAGTTAACCAATTGGGTGAAGAAAAATTGTTTGGTAATCTCAGTGTTGTCAGGTGTATGAGGAGAGAGGAGAATCTGTAAAGAATATGCCAGACTATTCGGTGTCAGTGCAGGCAAAGGGAAATTGAACCGTAACCAGAGATAATGATGATATGTAGTACTGTCTGGCCAGTCAAAGGACCCCATAACTCTCTAGTGGTAGTATCTCAACTAACCAATTGAGTATTGTTGGGAAATTGTGATAAACCTTTAAATGAGAGAATTGACTAAGGAGAATAAACTACGGAACTTATTAAGAGCTAAATACCAGTCCGCGAAACCGTCAGATAAATAGTTAACATAACGATATGGAAAGCAAGCCGTAGGTGAGGAAACGCTTGATTATTAAGCTCTAATAAAGAACCAGCCCAAAACCTTTGAAATTCTGAGAGAGAGAGAGAGAGAGAGAGAGAGAGAGAGAGAGAGAGAGAGAGAGAGAGAGAGATCCAAAACAATTAACAATTTGAAATTTACTATGGTTAATAGTACTTGAAATCTAATTACATAACTGTTGATCCTTGACAATCTGGATGAATAATATAGTCATTCTTAGTCTTCAATGCAGAAGTTTCCTTTACCAGTAGGGATATAATATAAGGGTTACAACGTAGTATTCGATCTATTATACGGGTACAAGTTTTTTTTTACCGTGGTCAGGATGAGCATCCCCGTAAGATGAAGGAATGATGTCAGTGTTTAGAACAAGACCAAATGGAAAAGGTAACAATGCAAAGAGCACACTAACAAAGGCAATATGAATAGAGAGAGAGAGAGAGAGAGAGAGAGAGAGAGAGAGAGAGAGAGAGAGAGAGAGAGAGAGAGAGAGAATAGCCCTTTACAACTAGAAGTGACGTAAAAAATAGAAAATATTCGAAACATTAATTACCTACAAATAATCTAGCAAAACACTGATCTTAGTACATTCTTTAATACAATTATCAAAAGTACAATCTGATATTAAAGATTAACCTGTAGAAACATTGATAAGAATTTAAAAATTCTCAATTTTCCCTAAGTACATAATTACTGTAACATTTAATCATTAAAGCATATCTAATTTTCATGCGAGAGATGTTCAGAAACTGTTTTCAACTAGCCGAAACGTTGAAGGACGTTTTGGTACTTTGCCAATAAGAATACACGTAATGGTATGTATACTTTTGATAGGAGTGAATGTCAGAATATCATCAGGTTTCTGCTAGATGACTCTGAAGTATAACATCCAATCATTACATGGATAAACTTTTAACTTTATAGTCATTGGCCGCTGCATTGTTTAAACGATTACCTACGGGAGCACTGGACTCGTATCGGCTTTTATTGACGCAGCGTACGCATTACCTACAAATCCAGCGTAACACTTAAGATCCTGTAGTCTTTAAAAAGTTCTTGTTAATTGAATGTAGAGGATATATGAGAACAAAAACAGCAAAATAGAAGAAAACTAACATTTATAAATCGATAAGAACACCTTAGGTAGAAAGGAAGAATCATACCGCAGACGACAAACACCTGCTGGTGGCGACCAATGACCAGCGAACAAGGCCGTGACGTCAGCCATAGCAACGACGTTAGCAACGTGTAAACAAACCGTGCACTTAACTTTTAGAGAAATGGTTCAGTTGAAGTTTGCCCTGTTTCAAAGGTGGTAGGTGTACTATGCCCCTTCACTGACGGTGAAAGTGAAACAACTTTAATTAATCTCAGAGGCTGTGATAATTTATTCATGCAAGCATAGACAGAAGACGTGACTTGTGCAGTGATATCAGTTAAAAGTTTAGTTTGTGAAACGTGCTGGTGTCCTAAGATATTACGAATAAACAAAAGAAATCCCGTTATTGAATTCATGTGCTGTCAGGATCACCATGTGCCTTAGTCTCATTCACTGAGATGCTATAGTAACAAAACAAAAACAAGGGACGGAAAACTCGGGTTAAGCTTGGTATTAAACTTTATCTTCTTTCATGCAATAATTCAAGAACCCTAAAGCTAGATTGTCAGCAATAAGGGAGTAACGCCGTTCTTTTATAATTCAAAGGGTTCAGTTTCTATTCAACCATGCAAGAAAAAAACTGCTCAGAATGAGATGCCCCTCAGAAACACATTCGGACAAGTGGCCTTATGTGATTCCGTTCCTAACTTGTAAGGGATCGTTGAGTGGTTTAATAAACTACAATTCCTTTTACATAGCCGTTGATGTGATGGGCGTGGGTGCCGTTCAGTAAAATTGCTTAGATGAACATGAGTGCCAAGCGGAAACCTCGCACTCCCTCGCCGTCTCCTCCAGGCAAGGATGTTTCAGAGGATGACGGGGAGGACCTGTTCGCGGGCAGAAGGATCTCCGTATCCGAATTCGACTCCCAAGACTTTGGGTATGAAAGTGTCAGTTCACCCGGAGCGTCCAGCACATCGTCAGAGCCTGCTTACATCAGAAAGCCAGGGTTTGAGCATCATGCCCATGAGTTCAGAGTGTCGCCGAGCCCGTCCACGGCTTCGGCGTCGAGCATCACCGTAAACACTGGGCAAGGATTGGTAGCCGGGGCACCGATCCGAACATCCTTGCACGGCACTTGCATTTCTATACTTCAGAGTCCTACTGGAACTATATCTATCTCGACGAAAGGGAGCAAGAAGAAAAAGAGCAGCGCCCACGAAGTCAGGGATGAGATTAAAAAAGAGGTCTCAGATTCTCCAACTCCTAATACCTCCAGACCAAGGGCCAAAAAAGGTCAGTCTCCTATAAAATGTGAAGTTATAGTTTACATTTTCGGTTTAAGTTCGCCCAAATGTCTAAAACGAAATTTACAATGGTAATTCTTAAATATTCTCTCAACTGTATAAACACTGCATATCGACTTCTTTATCTTCATTACATATATTTTGAATGAGAAATTAAAAAATTCATAGTTCACATTTTTTTAAATGTATGCTTTTCATACTTGAACGTACACAATCATTAAATGTCAATAATCTTGAGTATTATCAAAAGATAACCATTTGAAAATATCACTGAACGTAGGCAATATCCTTTGCCTTTTCATATATACAATGAACAAAAGTTTTATATCTCGATATAATCGTACATGGTAGCATTATATTAATCACCATCCTAACGTCAATTTCTGCTTAAACTTTTTACCTTTTGCTGATTTACACCTTTCAGTAACAAACTCTTGAGAAAATATTTTTTCCCCCAAAGACAAAGCATTTACGTAATTTTGGAAGAGCTGCACTATTTTACCTAAATGTCCACATTATTATTAGACATAACCCCTTACAATATACTTCTTAAATATTCCTTTACCAACTTCTAGAATGTAAGTACAGAAATCTTCAAGTATATTTGATTGTCAACCATTTATGATATTTTCTCGAAATTAAGTATCTTTCATCTCATCCTCAATCAGTTTTATTTGATTAAGATGCTTTAAACCAATGCATCAATCCATAATTCAACATGCATGACGAGGATAGACCACCACTCTCTCACACAGAAGTTATATTTCTTTTATCAATCATAAATACAATTCGAAGGTCGTGAGAGACCAACATTTTAATAGACAATACTCTAGTGACTGCCGCGGTTGAAATTTTCAATAAAAAACGAGGTTCTCATTCCGGAATAAAACAAACTCGTCGAGTTGTGGAAAAAAAGGATTCTCGAAGAATGAGGGAAGTTTTCCGTATGACAAATAGTAGTAGTCTTTATGTGCAGCATTTAAATTCTTTTGATTACCAGATGATACAAAATTGGGTTAAAAGTTACTCTAGTCTCATAACTGTTAGATAAAGAACTCGACCCTAAGTTAAACTACTACGTATTAAAATCATATGATATAAAATCAGTTTTTAACAGTCTCGTTTCAGATCACTACCAAGTTAAACTAATATTAAAAGAATACCCAAGGATAATATTCTAAAAGGCCAAAATTTAAGTATTTTAAGTATTCAATTTAATTATTAACCTGAAGCTAAACTAACGCTTTAACAAAATATATTTTCAGTCCTTGCAAAAGTTCTCAGCAGATAACATTTATTAATTTGTTATTTACTATTTAATTCTTTAATCATGGGAAAAATGTTCTCTTGACATCAAGAATCTGGATAAAAGGAATCGACTATATATTCTAACATTACACCGCACTCCCTAATGGCCACAGGTATATCCATCCTTTTCCAGCTGATAAGCGGATATGAAGGTTCCATATCATAAACCAATTAATTCACCAAGGTTTGTCTGTAGCGCATGGAACAAGCTCCCATCCCCCCACCAGCAGACAAAAACTTCAACTCGCCCACCTGGTCATGCACCTCTACCTTGCATACCCTCTCGTGCTTCCTGGTTAATATTGCCCAACCTTTCAAAATGCCATTTCTATGGCTTTCTCTACCACCCAATCCAAGTGTTTCAGAATAATACTCTTCATAAATCTGTCTTTTCTAAATCTTTTCATATTGCCCTCAATAAAACACTTCGATCTATCCCATCAACTTGAAAAGTAAGACAGTTAAAAACATTACTTTTTTGTTACGATACATATACCACCCAAAGAGTTTATCGCAAAGGCTCGAAACTTTTATCTATTATACACATTAACAATTTCACTTCCACAAACATACGTGGGCTCATACACCCCAGCACTATTGGCTTTCATAATCGGTAACAGTTTCACCATCTTTCTCTCACACACTTACCGTTCATGCTCTCCCTATTCTGAGACTGCTCTTCTCTCATCCTAACATCATCATTTAATCCCAAACACCTCAACCAATCAGCTAATTCTAATAATATATCCTCATTATTTAAATCATTTATATTATCCTCTCTATTTTTTCCTTGCTTTTCCAAATCAGTACTATATCACCTGCAATTACTTCTCCCATATTCATCCCACAACACTGCACTTACCGCAAAAGTCTTCTTCCCCTTATTTCACAGGTTCTTCCATTCATAAGAATATTGAACAGCAATTCTTGAAATCCCATCAACTCATAGCGTCTTTCCTTTGTTAAACCCGTAATCGCCTTTCTTAAGCACTCAACTTTAAATTAACCATTGAATTCTTCCATCACTCAGATATGCCTCCATTTAATCCTCCACATTCATTCACCTCGTCTCTTTTTTCGTATGTTATTTTGGGATATTATTCATTAAGCATTCGCTCTGCACCACACAATCATAAATTTTCAGAGTAAATATATATGCATGTACATGTGTGTATATGTAGTGGAGAGAGAGAGAGAGAGAGAGAGAGAGAGAGAGAGAGAGAGAGAGAGAGAGAGAGAGAGAGAGATAAAATCAAGTGCATTATTCATTTACGGTTACACATCACACATGACTATGGGAAATTCAAAAGAATAATCCTATCTGCTTTTACTGAAGGCAATAAAATATCCAACAATTAATTCTCAAAATTTACTTTAATAATCTGTTAAATTATATCAGTTTCTCTCATCTTTCACTACTATTTGGAATAGAGGGTATAATAAAAGAACCACGAAAAATAATATAACTAAAATCAAATTCAATTTTCAATGACAAATGCGGATGTGTATCCAACACAGACTCAAGGGTTAGTCTTTCTTCCTCCTCTGTGATTATAGTATGTATACCAGCACCCATCAGATAAGCAGAGGACCCTACAATAAACAGCGTGTGAGCGTCCGCGTAAGAGATACAAGGAAAAGATAAGAAGGGGAAAGCTAACCTGATAGCACGGAAAGATGTAGCGACAAAGTAAACACGGAAGTGTACTGAATGGCGTTGATCATCAATAAAGGAAATCAAAGAATGAAACTGAAGATTGCACAGCTGATGCATGAGAGAGAGAGAGAGAGAGAGAGAGAGAGAGAGAGAGAGAGAAGCAACTTAGCCAACAAGTATCATCAACAGTTTTGACGACCAATTAATGAACAACGAAAAGACAATACATAATGTCAAATAATATTTGTGTTATCACAACGTACAATAATGTCCAAATTCAAGAGTGGGAAGAAGTAGGAGGGCCATTTGCGCGTTATCATTAATGCTAAAACAAACAAATCCAGGTATCAGGTCATTTGCGCGGGGTTCTTGCTGATAGTGCATAACTGTCAGTGTTGTGGTTGAAGTAGGCTGTGCAGGTTACGGTTAAGAGTCTGTGTATGTGCATTTATAACTAGTAACTGAAATGGAAGCATAAGGTTAATTCTGCACGTTTTACTGTGTGCTAAAATGACTTAAAATGCATTTCATAAGATCTTATAGACGAAGCAACTAGAATTATGATCAGTAGAGCGAAATCGGAAATCGGTAAATTGGTGGCGTGTTTCCATTTTCAAAAAGTATTCAATCAATTTATTTCACATAAATTATATATTAAAAGCATTTAAATACCGGTGTGCTGTGCATGTTGTTTCGTGTTAACCAGGTGAGGAAGGGCACCTTACAAACTATAATGGTTTGTGTGTGAAGATTATCAAAATAAAAAGAGAACATTGAAAAGTTAGCTAAGCCTCAGATTTAAAAAATGTGACGAACAAAAGGAATTTAGTTAATGAGCTCAAATCCATACAATGTTTATTACCTAAGAGAAGGACATTGTTGACCCTTAACTATTTACCAAATTTCTTAAATATGCAAAAAACTCTATACGGCTGGATTTAGAAAGTGGATAACACCTTTGCCCAAAATGATGGGCCATCTTTTGGAAAAACCCAAGGAAACTTCGCCTCTGTCGGGTAAAAGAAACCTGGAGGTAAAACCATATCGACTGAAGAGGGGCAGACAGATGGCACACTTGGTCTATTGCAGATGGAGAAAAATGCTTCAAAGTAAGTCAAACTCTTACTAAGATAAAAAAAAAATAGGAAAGCCTTCGACCAAATATTATTTTGATATTTTAAGAGTACCGTACTTAAATTACATTGACATAACTATATATATATATATATAATATATATATATTATATATATATATATATATATATAGAGAGAGAGAGAGAGAGAGAGAGAGAGAGAGAGAGAGAGAGAGAGAGAGAGAGAGAGAGAGAGAGAATTGCCTTTCGTTTGGAAAATATTTCTCGAAGCCAAGAAGTTGATAGACAATTGTGACAGGTTCCAAACATCAAACCGTTTCCACAATAGCCCTACTCACTCAAATTTCTACTTTAATAGCCGAATCGTCGATGTACCCCAATGTGAGGAGCTTACGCAACATTGGTCGCTTCATACACCTAAGCAGAGCGTCGAACACCCTACGCACACTGCAGTATTGCAGGGTCTCCCACACTGCCAGGATATTACAGCCTTTTCTTTCAGACATCAGTTTCTTACCATATATCTAAGTTTCTTCTGTCTTCCTCTCCTTAGGCACAAATGTCTGATCGTAATTAAAGTTACAGGATCTTTAATCAGCTGGATTCATTATAAATTACATGGATGAATAACATTATTAGTGTCCTGTAATTTCTGAAACTAGTGAATATCTGGAGCATCCTAAAATTCTCATATCTAAAATGCAGCAAAGATTCTTCCCGAGTTTCTATTTTTCGTAATGACAGGCTTTCTAAATTCTGACTAATGTTATTATGGTCTTATCTCGATAGACATTTTTCCTATTGGTAAACATTACCCAATGAATGAAATCTAAACTATGCTCAAAATTTTTCCAACGAACAAAAAGTACCCAATGATTAAATTGCGCACAACTAAAATAGAAACTTTAGCTATTGTAAACAATGTAACCATCATAAAATCGAGCTAATATAAAAACATGTGTACCCAATATACCGAATATAGGCTATAAATTAGACAAAGCATGTCCAATAAACCACATGAACAAAATGTACCCATTCGGTATATTGGAAGGCTACATTTAGTGCACTACTACACTTTGTTTATTGAATACATTCTGTCTTTTAGGTACTGGCAACTTGACTTAATACTTCTGCACATCTGAAATATCTAAATATTCATCAAAAGAAATAGAATTCGATTCAGTCTGAAATATATCAAAGACAGATACTGGCAACTTCTCTTTATCAAGCACCATTTTCATGCATTTTCTTCCTCTTTTGTTACGTTGTAACAGAGGTCTAGCATTAACATTGAACGTTTTAGCAAGACTGAAAATTACACCAAAACTAACATGAAAAAAAATTAATTTAGACGAAACATATTTCTCGAGGCACATTAATCCAATAATAATAACACTTCAGAACATTATGCGTATTCTTCAAAAGCATTCGAGCGAATAGTTTGAAGATTGTTCGCTTCAAGTAAATACACAAGCAATTTGCAAATTCCCGCATGCACACTAGATCCGGACCCGTGAATTGTGTGAAAGAGGTCCACACGTCTTTTCGAGTCATAAAGTACTGGATTTTAGACATGAGCATTGTCAAGCTGTTTGCTTGTGGTAGTTTTGCTTGCGTGATTTCATTCTTACGGGATGATAGATTTTTCTTTGCTATATATTTTTAGTACATAATTGCCCAACTTAAAGCAATTTATCTTGCAGAAAAGTTTTGCATAGAATTTTAATCCACGACAGTGATATTAATCTTGCTGCTTACTCTGTATGGGAATGGCAATAATAATAATAGGAACAAGAGTGAATTTAAATTACTGGAAGACTCTCTCTCTCTCTCTCTCTCTCTCTCTCTCTCTCTCTCTCTCTCTCTCTCTCTCTGTGTGGATGTGTGTAAAAAGTGAAACTTGAAAAAAGAGAGGCAACTCCTAGCAGAGAGCTGGAAAGGAAGACCACTAAATTTCACGATAATCATAATGTGTTCTTACTAAGTATTTTAGGAGATAGTTATCATTGAAGTCTCTATACAATAGTCTAAATAGGCTACTTAAAAAATCGTGACCAAGACAAAGTAAGGAGATTTCTTACTTGGGTATCAACTAAGGGAAAATATACTGGAACTTGCCAATAAACATTCCCTATTACTTTAGCCGTGGATGAATAATAACAGCTACAACACTTAAAAAATTAATCAATTTAATATCTAACATATTTTATTATTATAAAAGAAATTTCGTTTATAAAAACTACAAAAATACTTTAAGGCCATTTCATTCCGTAATCTAGAAAATGCGCAACATATTTGCCTAATTTAAAGACAAAGTTTGCGAGGAAATTCTCATACGGAAGAGCTTTTACAGCCTCTCGTTCATTGCCTCGTTATGAAGAACAATTTCCTCTGTGCTATCATCTGCCGGGAAACTTCCTCTCATCGATTTCTCATTTGCAGGGAAAATTGGCCCTACCGTTTATCGACTTTCCAGATTAAGTCCTAGTTATTTGGCATTTATTGAGCTGAGATGACATCTTTGTTAAGGAATTTCTCCATTATTAAGAGGGCTGTGAATAATCTCGTGAGAAGAGCAATCTGTAATTTGTCTCAAATATAATGGTGGTCCGGAAATTAAGAGGTGCATATATTTTTTTTAACTTTTTGTCCGGTGTTAGTAAGTAGTGAAAAAGAAAGACTAAAATCTAGAATTCTTCGCGGAAAAAAACTTAATTCGTCTGGTATAGGTAGGGATCGTAATGCAGACAGTCTGAAAGATCACAGTATTTAGTGATAGACTTGATCAGAGAGCTGCTGCTTTTCCCTTCACTCACCCTTCAAATGAGAAGGGGAGGGGAGGGGGAGAAGTCTGTTAAATGGATTGAAAAATGTACGCGCGTAGATTAAGCTGGCCGTACGTCAGCAAACGCTTGAAGTCAACCGACGTCAAAATCACTCTTCGTCAGTAGAGCATGAAAGTGGATGATCAACTCTATAAAATAAATTTTCATAATTTTTAAGAGAAATTTATAAGTTTGGATAGACATAAGTTATGCGTTGCTATTAAACTAGATAATTAATTGCTATATATATATATATATATATATATATATATATATATATATATATATATATATATATATATATATATATATATATATATATATATATGCGTAAAAATCACAGGAAAACGTGATGCTAAGATGCAGAAGAACCACAGGGAAAATGAAAATACGGAATATACACTTAAGTCCTGACTAGTTTCGTGTTACTTCCTCAGAGGAAGTAACACGAAACTAGTCAGGACTTAAGTGTATATTCCGTATTTTCATTTTCCCTGTGGTTCTTCTGGATATATATATATATATATATATATATATATATATATATATATATATATATATATATATATATATATAGATTTGCAGATTGATTACACATATATTTGAGCTGCAACAATGAGACTTAAAAAGGCAACGGCCAATTAGGTTACTGATCTTCTAAACTAAATCTTTCTCTATCACGTTGTCCAAGTTATGAACCAGAGAGAGAGAGAGAGAGAGAGAGAGAGAGAGAGAGAGAGAGAGAGAGAGAGATCTAGCTTTAGTTAATCCAGGCAAAGTGATGAGGGTTAAATGTCAATCATATTTTCTCCATGTAATTAGTTCCCAATAATAGCATAATAAAAAAACAGAGCTTCATATGAAATCCATATATATCCTCTGTCATTGCCTGTAACCTGCAGTAATAACAAGTACACTGCAGTAACCTTAGCATAAAAAATAACAAAAAATTAATGCAGATCATCTTTACCAGAGTATATTCACCATAATCCAAAAATAGTATATCTTTACCATGATGCAAGTGGGCGTTGTTTTCCACTAATTAACGGAATACACTAACTGATATAAAAATAAACTCATAACTAAAAGGCAGGTTGTAACGTAAAATTCACCCTTAATATATCATAACGAAGAGATCTTACCACCTTTCAACACTACTTAATGCAGTAGAATTTAAGTTCAACTGGAAAATTGTTTCATTCAATTCCAGACGTAATGGTAATATAACTCCGTTTATTTTATTACACACACTTTTTAGTCTTTGGCTCTCTGCAAAGGTCATTTAAAACAAATCTTACGTACAATCGATCGTCTCCTGATAGACTCGGGAAAAATAAAAATAAAATCAATATGAAGTCCTAGTTTTCATTAACTACCCGCTTTCATAGATCGGTCAGTGACCTGTTAGGTCTTACCACAGCGGAAGCTGGAGGAAGAGTGGGTGGGTGGAGGGAGAGTGGTGGGGAGGTAGGGGACAGGTGGGGAGATATTCCGGGAGCATCGTTGAGGGAGAGCAGCCGGCTGACGGTGGAAGTGTGTCCAGGAAGGGGAGAAGGGATGGTTTTAAATGTTAGTAGGTGAATTGAAGGAACCCCTGGTTCTCCTCTGTAACCCTATGATGCACTACATTATTTACTCTGTAGGGCTATGTTCCTTGGTAGGCATTTTGTACTTTTGTTTCTTTATGTGGCAAAAGTAACACATTTAAAACTCAACTTTATAATTGCTTCCTTTATCCTACTTGTCAGTTATTATTTATTCAGCCATTAACCCTTTAACAGCTGTACAATATAATTTACACCTATGATTATAATTGTTTCTTTGCATGACAAAACACAAGGTTGTCCTCCGTAAGCAACTCAGTTGACGTCATTAGTTCTGCAATTAACGAGATTAGCTCCAAAATAATTGTATTTGTACAGCAATCATTATTTCATTTTTCTCAGCCATTTAGAGAAATTCAGGAGAATTAATTTGATAAAAGAACTTTTGGAATCTTATGTTTTGTTTCTGAACCATGAGATTTTTTATATACGAAGCAATGACTACATAGCGAAAAACTCAAAAGCTCTAAAGAATTTATATTTCCCAAAAATGTTCTCTTAATTACTTGTTCATTAATTTAGTTATGCTAAAAATGGCTTAAGTAACTCGTACAACACATACATACTTCAAACTCCTAAATAGTTTTCCAAGATATTATTTACTGGAGTGAATTTAATGTCACAAATATTATTAAACAGATATCAAGTACAATTTTAAAAACTCCTATAATCCTACAAAAATCTGAGTAGTCGTATCGTCAAACTACAATTCCCCCAAAGTATGAATACAGTCAAATCAGGGTTCTGTAATAATATTTGTAATAAATACTTTTAAGGTTTACAGTTCCACTTAGTGAGAGATTCCTCAATAACACCCTCATTTTAATATTGTGTCTGTTAGCTTATATACACTTGAAGCTTATTAGGTAGTAGGTTGAGAGATACCGCTAGTGTGTTATTAGGTCCTTTGACTGGCCAGACAGTACTGCATTGGATATCTCTCTCTCTCTCTGGTTACGGCTCATTTTGTATTTACATACACCGAATAGTCTGGTCTATTCTTTCCACATACTCCTCTATCTTCATACACTTGATAACTTTGAAATTACCAAATAATTCTCTTCGCTCAAGGGGTTAACTACTGCACTTTAATCGTTCAGTGGTGTTTTCCTCTTGGTAATGGTATAAGAGACCCTTTAGCTATGGTAAGCAGCTCTTCTAGGAGAAGGACGCTCCTAAATCAACCCATTGTTTTCTGGTCTTAGGTAGTGCCATAACCTCTGTGCCATGGCCTTCCACTGTCTTGGATTAAGAGTTCTCTTGCTTGAGGGTACACTCAGGTATGCTGTTGCCTCTTATTTCTCTTCTTCTTTGTTGTTGTTTTTTTCAAGTTTTCATAATTTTAGATATAATCTAATGTTGTTACTGTTCTTGAAATAATTTATTTTGATTGTTATTACTTCTCTTGTAGTTTATTCATTT